>NW_024070204.1:30355138-30574005 GCF_014754425.2 Oryx dammah
TTTTAGAGCCAGGAAAGCTTAATGAGGGTAGAAAAGTGGGAATAGGACATTGATTCCAGGGACATTCTTAGCAGGGAAAACGCCAAGAGCTGCTTCAAGCTCTGGAATAATCCTAGCCAGAAGAAATGAGAAATAGTGAGTACTGAGAGTGGGCTCTTGTCTAACACTCCAGAAATGAATTGTCCAAGGAGACATACATGCTGACTAAGCAAGAGACTTTATTGGAAAGGGGCACACAGGTGGGGAGCAGTAAAGTAAGGGGACCCCGGAGAACTGCTCTGCCAGGTGGCTTGCAGTCTCAGGTTTTATGGTGATAGGATTGGTTTCCAGGTTGTCTTTGGCTGATCATTATGACTCAGGGTCCTTCCTGGTGGTGCACGCATTGTTCAGCCAGGATGGATGCCAGCAAGAAGGATTCTGGAAGGTGGAAGGACACGTGATGTCTCCTTTTGACCTTTCCTGAATTCTTTTGGTTGGTAGTGGCTTGTTAGTTCCTTATTCCTTACCAGGACCTCTTGTCGTAAAATAACTCATGCTAATGGTTACTATGGTGCCTGGCCAGGGTGGGCAGTTTCAATCAGTGTGCTTCCGCTAACAAATCTAAATCACCCTAATTTCTATTTTGCCTCCTTGGTCTATGGAGTAGCTTGTGCTGTGACCACAAACAGTCCCCACATCTCCGTGGCTTAGCAGAATGGAGGTTATTTCTTGATTATGTTCCCTGTCCACTGTGGGTTGGCAGAAGGACTAGACTTGCTATTGTCACTTAGGGATCCAGGCTGGAGACCTCATCTCTACACGTGCTTCCAAGGTTAATGTGGCAGAGAAAAAAAGAAAATGTCACAAATTGCACATAGGCTTTGCATTGTTCAGGGTTCTCTAGAGAAACAAAACCAATAGAACACGTGTGTGTGTGTGTGTGTGTGTGTGTGTGTGTGTACAGAGAGAGACAGAGACAGACACAGAAAATTTACCTTAGGGAATTGCCTCACGCAATTGCAGGGGCTAGAAAACCTGAAATCTTCAGGGCAGATTGGAAACCTAGGGAAAATTAATGTTATCATTCTGGAGGCAGGTGGGCTCCCCAGGTGGCGTTAGAGGTAAAGAACCCACCTGCCAATGCAGGAGACATATGAGACGTGATTTTGACCCCTGGGTCAGGAAGATCCCCTGGAAGAGAGCATGGCAATCCACTCCAGTATTTTGTCTGGAGAATCCCACGGACAGAGGAGCCTGGGGGGGGCTACAGTCTGTGGGGTCACAAAGATTTAGACACGACTGAAGTAACTTTACACACAACACAATGGAGGCAGAATTCCTTTCTCCTTAGGGGACCTTAGTCTTTTTCTGTTAAAGCCTTCGGCTAGTTGGGTGAGGCCCACCCACATATGAAGGATTATCTGTTGTCTATTTATTTAAATGTTACTCACATCTAAAAGTGGAGAAGGAAATGGCAACCCACTCCAGTACTCTTGCCTGGAGAATCCCATGGAGGAAGGAGCCTGGTGGGCTACAGTCCATGGGGTCGCAAAGAGTCGGACACGACTGAGCAACTTCACTTTCACTTTCACATCTAAAAGATACTTTTATAGCAAGATCTAGACTTTTGTTTGATCAAAAATTGAGGTCCATGGCCCAGCCAAGTTAGCACATAAAATTAACCATCATGGACTCACTCTTTAGTCTAGACAGGATACATCTCATTTGTGCTCAGATATCATTGGGCAAAGTATATCACATGACTACAGCTAACTTCAAAGGGGCAGGGAAATGTATATGCTACCATCTACTCAAGAGGAGGAAAATGAGGATATCAGCAAATAGCCCTAGTGGCCACCATAATCCTCATTTCACTAAGGGAGTAGAAACACGATCTAAGCTGACTTGAAAGAAACGCCGTGAAAGTGTTAGTCACTCAGTTGTGTCTGACTCTTTGTGACCTTATGGATTGTAGCTCTCCAGGCTCCTCTGTCCATATGGTTCTCCAGGCAAGAATACTGGACTGGGTAGCCATTCCCTTCTCCAGGGGATCTTCCTGACCCAGGAATCGAACCTGGGTCTCCTGCATTACAGGCAAATTCTTTACCATCTGAGCCACAAACAACAACAGAAAACCTAACGCGTTTCCTCTGTTTTCTTGGATCTCGTCTATGCGTTGGTAGAAGGGCTTGCACATGCCATTGTATGGTCGGATCATTCAAGATGGCTGTTCTGTTGCTCTGTGTACATCCCCTGCTCGACAAGTGCATGCTTTGCCTATGTCCTACTCATATGATTGCCCTTTCTACAACCTGTCCCGTGCCCCAAGAGAATGATTGTTCTGGCTTTAGATCAGAACCTTTTAGTATACTTATCAAAGGGCCAGTAAGGGAGTTGCCCCCTCACCTGCTTTCCCTAGTAACTGATGAGCTAACCTGACATAATTCCCCCAGCCTCTCCTGCCTCCAGGAGTGAAGTCTGCTGCCTCATCCGGCCTGCCGCGTGCTGCACACTGTGGGGTGTCGCTCCAGAACTTTGCTTCAGATATGTAAGCTCCTCCTGCATTAAACCACTGATATCTCTATCAACGACTCCAGGTTCTTTCTTCAGTCTTGAAGCTGTGCAGAAACAGGTTTTGCAGCCTGTTTGATGCCAGCCAACAGCCATGATAGTGGAGGGCGTCTGGATCTCAGTCATTATCTACTCAAATTGGCATTTCCTCAGACACCCATCTGGTCTGTAGTTGTCTGCCCAGTTCATTCCTTCTTACAGGGCTCCCTTAGAAGGCAGTGACTTTTTGGTCGTATCTGTGCCTCTCTAGGGTGTTTCCCTGGTGGCTCAGTGAGTAAAGAATCTGCTGTCGGTGAATTAGATGCAGGAGACATGGATTCGATCCCTGGGTCGGGAAGATCCCTTGGAGGAGGGCATGGCAACCCACCTCAGTATTCTTGCCTGGAGAATCCCATGGACAGAGGAGCCTGATGGGCTATAGTTTATAGGTTTGCAAAGAATTGGGTATAACTGAAGTGACTCAGCACATACACATGTGCTTCTCTGGGGCAAATGAGAAGTATTCTGCATTTACTGGGCTAAACTAGGGACCAAGAAACTCTTTGAGGCTGGGGTGGTAGGGAATGTAGCTGCCCCTCACTGTCTGTTCTTCTTCTCTATACAGACAGAATACCTAATTTTAAACTGGGCACATGTTATCCAAAGTAATGACTACATTTCCCAGACTTCTGTGTACCTTGGTAGAATCATGAGACTAGATTCTTCCCATTGGGATACAAGCAGAAGACAATATGTGTTTAACAACATCTGCTAAGGAGACTCAAAGGGAGAGGGTATGCTTTTCTTCATTATTTTCTTCTCCCTGATATCTGGGACACAGGTGAGATGGCTGGACTGCAAGCAGCCATTTTTGAGAATGAGGTGACTTTAGGGATGGAGGTCATGCAGAATGAAACAAAATTTATGAGTTTCATTCCAGCCCTCGTCATCTCCCATCAATCTGCTATGCAAAAGGCAATTTAACTTCCTACTTGTTTAAGCTACATTCCTAGGTTTTCTGTCTGACCTGGCAGGTTCCCAACTCTAAAGCCACTCCTCAGAGATGAATTTGGGAGCCATCCACTCACCTAATTGAATCCGTACCTCGTATACACCCTTTGCACTCTTGTTTGCTGGCTCAGAGGCAAGCTGAAGAGAAAGCAGTCCCTGAACTGTGTATAAGTTGTCATTCACATCACTCTTTGAACCTGTTTTGGATTTTGATTAAATGACTTGCTGTCTTTAGGTCCTCCCAGAGGTATCCTGGGGCTTTCCTGGTGGCTCAGATGGTACAGAATTTGCCTGTACTGCAGGAGACCTGAGTTCAATCCCTGGGTGGGAAAGATCCTCTGGAGAAGGAAATGGCAGCCCACTCCAGTATTCTTTCCTGGGAAATCCCACGGACAGGGAGGCCATGGGGTCTCAAGAATCAGACATGGCTTAGTGACTAAACCACCACCAGAGGTATCCTAAAATGAGGACTTGGATGCATGTAGTTTATTCAGGAGGTAATCCCAGGAAACTCCAGTGGGGGAATGGAGAAGAGAGATGAGAGGATGAGAGCCATAAAGTGCACATCAGCAAGCAAATCTTCTTTGTGGGCAACTGGAGCCGACACCCTGAGGGAGCACCGGGAATGGCAGAACAGGCCTCAGAGGGGTGAGGACGGTGAGTTCCCTGCCCACTAACCCTTGGTTCCCCAGCACTCAGAGGGGAGCCCAAGCAGCCTCCTATGGCTAGGGGACTCCTGAGGCAGGGGTTGGCAGTAAGCAGCCCTCGGATCACAGTGGAAAGTGCCCAGGGGCCGTGGGCAGGCACTCGCGCCCACTCTGACTCTCCTCCAGGGCCTTCCCTGCTGTGAAGTCAGATCATCTCAGAGGCAGGAAAGAGAATCTCTCCTTTAAGAAAGGGATTTACGTAAATCACTGTCAAATGTTCTGCCCCTGAGCTATATACCCTCTGTTTTAATTGAAACCACTTTTTTTTTTTTTTCAGTGAAATAACCACTGAGAGCCGTCAGTTTTTCATGCTCCGTAGAGTCAGTTGCCAGGACAAGCTACATAACTTGCAGGATCTTGTGCAAAATAGAAATGCAGAGCCCTTGTTTAAAAATTAGTAAGAATTTCAAGGCGGTGACAGCAGAGCATTAGCAAAGCTTGGGACCTTTCTATGCGTGGGGTTCCCCTGCAACAGTGACTTGAAGTCTCTGAAGTTTCACAATGCTTTGTAAGTTGTAGGTTCCTTGGAAGGTCTATTAGTTCACACTCAGAGTTTCCAACTCAGATTTTATTTTTGTCCCCCTCTTTTTGTAGGGGGGGAGGGATTGTTCTCCCTCTAACTCCTGACACTGAAGATCCAAGAAAATTAGAGCTCTTTCTCTCAGAAGTGGCTGAGAGCCTTTCTGTTTTTGTATTTATCCCAAACCCCTAATTTATCCCTCACTCCCCACTGCCCCTTTGGTAAGCGTAAGTTTGTTTTCTATGTCGATGAGCCTATTTCTGTTTTATAAATAAGTTCCCGTGTGTCATTGTTTTAGATTCCACATAAAAATGATATCATGGTGATACTTGTCTTTCTCTGACTTTCTCCACTCAGTATGATAATCTCTGGGTTCATCCATGGTGCTGCAAATGGCATTGTTTCATTCTTTATTATGTCAGTAATAGTTCATTTACGCACACACACATCTCACATCTTCTTTACCTATTCCTCTGTCAGTGGTCATTTAAGTTGCTTCCATGTCTTGGCTATTGTAGATGGTGCTGCAGTGGACACTGGGGTGTGTGTATCCTTTAGAATTACAGTTTTCTCCACATATATGCCCAGGAATGGGATTGCAGAATCAGATGGCGACTCTATTTTTAGCTTTTTAAGGACCCTGCATACTGCTCTCCATAGTGGCTACACCAATTTACATTTCCCCCAGGAATATTCTCTGCTACTCAGAGGCAGCTATTTGGTTTCTGTTTTTAGGTAATTACCTCTGTATGTCTAAATACTATGCTTGCATTGCTATTTCTTGGTTTATCAACTTTAGACATTATCTCTTGACTTCCTGCTGTGAATGATAAAGATTTAGTCCACTGACACTCCTCTCTCAGTGGAAGTATCTTGTTATTTTTAGTTCCTCTAGTGGCTACTGTTGTAACATGAAGTAATAGACTTAAATCTCTCTAGTTCCAGTGATTTTAAGCAACACCTCCTTGACGCCTCCCTTTATTAAAATCCTCAAACGCTTGCCTTTTTCTTTAACTCTTCTCTCCATGCTCTACTTCCCATATTTCTGACATTGTAATTTTACTTTCCCATTGTCAAGGCTGGTAAGGTTTACATTCTGATATGCAACCATAGTTTGTTCCTCCATACTTCATCTACCTTGGATCTCTAAGGTGAAAATCTCCAGAGGAGGAGAGGAGAGAGGAGAGAGGTTTGGGAGCTAACCCTGACCTGAAGGGAACGCAGAAATAAGAGCTCTTCATTAAGGGAAGAAGTGGGAGCTGAGTCATCACCTGGGGGGCAGGACCTGCACAGGAAGGCTCTGTTTTGAGAACATCTCCACAGTACTCAGCATCTCTCCAAGTGTCACTGCAACCTGATGACTCTGGTCCATCCCTAATAGCTCAGCCCTCATTTGACTTGTTCTGTATGGCTTATTCTCACTTCATAACATCCTGAGATACCAGTAGGCTCTCCACTGGAGCTTTAAAACTCATCAGGCAAAATCCCCTGCATTGGCCCTGGAATTTGAGGGGGTGCCAAGGTACCAGCCTCACACTCTCCACTGCCTACTTGGTTAGCCAGCCCCTCCTTTCCTGGCCTGCAGCTGATTCCTTTTCCTCCTCACCTCCCCATCTGCCTCTGTCATTCCTACGAGATGGGGGGAGGCCATTCTCTATGGCATTTCTACACATCTTATGACCAGTTTTGTCCAGATAACTGTTTCAAGATTGTTTGCACAGCACATATTCTTGGAAGCTAGAGATGATGTCTCTAGGTTGGAGGACAGTTTTGTTTCAGATACTGTCCCCAGGGGCAGAGGTAGGGCAGGGCATATTCACTAGTGGTTTCACTATAGGATTGAGGTTTGCCTCAGCTGTAATGTGGACCTCTATGTGGGCAGTATATTCCCCAGCTGGCTCTGCTTCGCCCCGTGAGGCTTGCGGGGCAGGCAGACCTGATGCAAACATGGCTGCCACTGCACCATGAGTAATAAGCTGTCTATAGCTGTTTGAGCTGGTTGTTTGCTTGCTGTCTATGACACATAGCTAGGCAGTAAACCTAGCTGGTATTTGGTCATTGTTGCTTAGGCTTGTCCACCTGGATATAGACCGCTTCTGAGCTGCGAGCTTCCTCCTGGGAGTCAGACCCTCTATGTTTATTCAAGGTGCAGCCGCTGACCCCCCACCTTCTAACACCTCACAGACCTCTTCGCTGTGGATGTCTCTCTTTTGCTCTTCTTACTGTCATTCAGATGTCACATTTCAGGGGAGGTGGTAGATTATTCATGTGTGTACTCAGGTTACCTGATTGGAATAGAAGCTCTATTTGCATTTCCATATAGACAGAAGAAAGCATACAGAGAAAGCTTTCTGAGTTGTCAGTCGCTTTGCAAATATTACACAACATTCAGCTAGTAAATTGCAAAGCATAATACACCATAAAAAGGGATGTGCTTGCTGATTCCAAATCTCTCCCTCCTGCATGGCTTCTTAGATTTTCACCATAGGGATCAGCAGAACCTTTTAAGGATCAGCAGAACCTTTTAAAGATCAGAGGATGAATGGTCTCTTTCTCAGCAGCAGCAAAGATGGGAAAGCAAGAGTGATGTACTTCACATGAACCTCAGAGGTGGCCTAGGGGATTGGGCCACAGAATAGCCTTCCACATGTTCCTGGGCACAGGGGTGGGAGAAGCTTTCACTTACTGGACTCCTGTGCAGGTAGGTATCCTCAGACATCTTGCCTGGGTGTCAGGGAATGATATACCCAACTGAATGCAGAGTTCCAGAGAATAGCAAGGAGAGATAAGAAAGCCTTCTTAAATGAACAATGCAAAGAAATAGAGGAAAACAACAGAATGGGAAAGACTAGAGATCTCTTCAAGAAGATTGGAGATAACAAAGAAACATTTCATGCAAAGATGGGCACAATAAAAGACAGAAATGGTATGGACCTAACAGAAGTGGAAGATATTATGAAGAGGTGGCAAGAATACACAGAAGAACAATGTAAAAAAGGTCTTAATGATCTGGATAACCACAATGGTTTGATCATTCACCTAGAGCCAGACATCCTGGAGTGTGAAGTCAAGCGGGCCCTAGGAAGCATTACTACGAACAAAGCTAGTGAAGGTGATGGAATTCCAGTTGAGCTATTTCAAATCCTAAAAGATGATGCTGTTAAAGTGCTGCACTCAACATGTCAGCAAATTTGAAAAACTCAGCAGGGGCCACAGGACTGGAAAATGTCAGTTTTCATTTCAACCCCAAAAAAGGGCAATGCCAAACTAAAACTATGCTCATTCCGCATGCTAATAAGGTTATACTCAAAATCCTTCAAGCCGAGCTTCAGCAGTACATGAACTGAGAACTTCAGATATATAAGCTAGATTTAGAAAAGGCAGAGGAACCAGAGATCAAACTGCCACCGTTTGCTGGATCATAGAGAAAGCAAGGGAAATTCCAGAAAAACATCTACTTCTGCTTCACTGACTACACTAAAGTCTTTGACTATGGATCACAACGAACTATGGAAAATTCTTAAAGAGATGGGAATACCGACCGCTTTACATGCCTCCTGAGAAATCTGTATGAAGGTCAAGAAGCAACAGTTAGAACTGGATGTGGAAAAATGGATGGTTCCAAATTGGGAAAGGAGTATGTCAAGGTTGTATATTGTCATGCTGCTTATTTAACTTATATGCAGAGTACATCACGTGATACTGGGCTGGATGAAGCATAAGCTGGAATCAAGATTGTCGGGAGAAGTATTAATAACTTCAGATATGCAAATGATACTACTCTGATGGCAGAAAGTGAAGAGGAACTAAATAGCCTCTTGATGAGGGTG
The DNA here is from genome assembly GCF_014754425.2 of Oryx dammah. Classification (NCBI taxonomy): domain Eukaryota; kingdom Metazoa; phylum Chordata; class Mammalia; order Artiodactyla; family Bovidae; genus Oryx; species Oryx dammah. Next base: position 30,363,736 of record NW_024070204.1, read on the forward strand.
AAAGAAGAGAGTGAAAAAGCTGGCTTGACACTTAACATTGAAAAAACTAAGATCATGGCATCTGGGCCCATCACTTCATGACAAATAGATGGGGAAAAAGTGGAAGCAGTGACAAATTTTCTTTTCTTGGGCTCCAAAATCACTGTGAATGGTGACTGCAGCTATAAAATTAAAAGATGCTTCCTCCTTGGAAGGAAAGCTATGACAAACCTAGAGAGCATATTAAAAAGCAGAGACATCACTTTGCCAACAGGGTCCATATAGTCAAAGCTATGGTTTTTCCAGTAGTCATGTATGAATGTGAAAGTTGGACTATAAAGAAGACAGAGTGCCAAAGAATTGATGCTTTTGAATTGTGGTGTTGGACAAGACTCTTGAGAGTCCTTTGGACTGCAAGGAGATCAAACCAGTCAATCCTAAATGAAATCAGTCCTGAATATTCATAGGAAGGATTGATGCTGAAGCAGAAGCTCTAATACTTTGGCCACCTGATGCAAAGACCTGACTCATTGGAAAAGGCACTGATGCTAGGAAAGATTGAAGGCAGGAGGAGAAGGAGGCAGTAGAGGATGAGATGGTTAGATAACATCACCAACTCAATGAACATGAATCTGAGCAAACTCTGGAAGATAGTGAAGGACAAGGGAGTCTGGCATGCTGCAGTCCATGGGGTTACAAAGAGTTGGACACCATTTAGTGAGTGAGCAACAACAATTCAGAAAAAGGTACATGCTGCTGCTAAAGCACTTGAATTCCTTCTGTAAAAAAGTTGTCATTAATATACTGAAAAAAATTGTAACTATGTGTGATGATGGATGTTAGCTAGTTTTATTGTGATGATCGTTTGGCTGTACGTACATACTAACATCGAATCATTATGTTATACACCTGGAACTATCATGTTAATATGTCAATTATACCTCAATAAAATGATTAAAAATTGTTATTAGTATATTAATATATTAGAATCAGATAACTGCTGATTTTACCATCTGCTGAAAATTGTAGAAAGCAAATCTAAGATGTCTATAATGTGAGTAGCAAGCCCTGGAATTACAAAGAGAACACTGGAGATGTTAGAGATGTTTAGTGGCCTGTGGTGGCAATAGTGAGGTTATTTGCAGGGATGGTTTCCTCCCTAGAGTGGGTGCATAAAGCTACCTAATATCCTTTAATAAATCTCTTTCTGCATAAACTAGCTAGAGAGGATTCTTGTCGGCCAGGAATGCTGATCAAGGCATACACAGAAGACAGAGAAGACAGCGGCAGTCAGGAAGGGAGGGAGAAAATCAAAGGAGACTTTGAGGTCTCTAGGGAGAAAAAAAAGGTCTCCTAGGAAGAAAAGCAAAAGTCAGCATCCACTAAGCTGCAAGGAAGACAGTAAATTCCTTGGAAAGAACTCATAATATACAACATGTAGGGGAGGGTTATAGGTTCGATACAAGAGAAGTGTATTTACTTGAGAAATGAATTCACTAGAGATGTAAAAATCAGTAAAATATTCCTTCTTTGGATGCATCATATTTTACGATGTACTAGTTGAATGCTTTGGACATGAATAAACACGTGAACCTATCGGTTTACCCGTGTTGGAAAGGAAGTAGCTGTCTGACTCACACTGCACATGGATCTGTGCTGATGAAGCACAGATGTGGAGTGTGGAAGAATGTCCATTAGAGGCCCCCCTCAGGAGGTGGGCTGGAGATCTGGGGGTGGCTTTCTGCTCTGTTTTACCAGCTTCTCTGCTGGTTTTCCTGCCTGTAGTGAAAAACCTCCGTTTAGAACTGTTTGAGCCAGATTGCTTCATCTTTCTTTACTGGCCACCCTCTAAGTTATCTTATTAGTTCTCACACTTCTAGCCAAAGTTAGGTGGTGGGGGGTGGGGTGAGGAGCGGCTAAGTCATTGGTTTTGTCATTGATTTAAAGACTCTATCTCACATATGGCTGCAGCTTTCCTACTTGCAGATGGAAAAATTCAGGTCCCCTAGAAGACGGTAAAGAACTCTTTGCCTTCACTTTCTCCCCACCTTGGATTTCTCATCTCCTCTATCTTGGCACCATGGCTCTTCCTTCCCATCCCCATTGTCCTCTCCTTCAGTTTGAATTCAGTCCCTCAGCTTCCTTTGGTTCTTCCTGGATGGATCTGGGGCATGGTGCCAGGAAAGTGCTGGGGGAAGGAATGGAGAGTCCTCTAAAATGTCCCGTCCTTGGGACAGGAGAGAGGATCCCAACCATGACACCTCCCGGCTTAAGGGCTAGGGATCTTCAGTGAAATGAAGTGAAAGTTGCTCAGTCATGTCCAACTTTTTGTGATCTCATGGACTATGTAACCTGCCAGGTTCCTCTGTCTATGAAATTCTCCAGGTATGAATACTTGAGTGGGTAGCTGTTCCCCTCTCCGGGGGGATCTTCCTGACTCTGGGGATTGAACCCGGGTCTCCTGCATTGCAGGCAGATTCTTTACCATCTGAGCCACTAAGAAAGCCCAAGGGATCTTTAGGTTACTGCGTAAAGAATCATATCTGCCTCATTTTGTTATTTTGATCTATTTTATATTCAACTCCAAGAGGAAGAAGGGTAAAGGAGAAAAAAAAAATCTTTCCTGCTACATATAAAATATTGCAGATGTTAACTGATGATTACAAAAGACAGCAAAGAAGGCCAAGAAACGTTGCGAGGCGGGGTGGGGTGCAGGCTGAGTGAATGTTCGGGGCAGGTGCTTGGGAGATTAAATTACAGAGAGGGAGGTGGTTGGTGCCATCCTCCCAGCCCTGCTCAGTAGGGCTGCGAGCTATTTCAAGCCAGTGGGAAAAAGAAAGAGTCTGCGCCACTTGTCTTTAGGAGGCACTGTATTTTCCTTCTTGCTTTGGAAAAACAACACCCAGCTCTGCATGTCTGCAGGTGCCTTTTGCATGCAAGGGTGACTGGCAGACTTAATGTTAGGAAGAGTGGTAGATGGCGCAGGCGTGGATTTTGTCTCCTCTGTAGTCATTCCCCCTCCTCTGCTAACAGTCCTGTGATTTTGCATGGGAACAGAGAATTGTGGCGCTGGAGAAGACTTGAGAGTTCCTTGGGCTGCAAGTAGATCAAACCAGTCAATCCTAAAGGAAACCAACCTTGAATATTCATTGGAAGGACTGATGCTGAAACTGAAGCTCCAATACTTTGGCCACATGATGCAAAGAGTCAGTTCATTTGGAAAAGACCTTGATGCTGGGAAAGAGTGAAGGGGTCAACGAAGGATGAGGTGGTTGGATGGCATCACTGACTCAATGGACATGAGTCTGAGCAAACTCCAGGAAAGAGTGAAGGACAGGGAAGCCTTGCATGTTGCAGCCTAGGGGGTCTCAAACAGTCAGACACAGTTGAGTGACTGAACAACATCTTTCCTCATTCCCAGGCCATGTGGTCAGTGAGACTGACCCTCACTCGAAAGCAAGCAGTCACCATGGTTGTAATGTCCATGTGACTTGTTAGGATGATGAGAGTCATGTTAAACGTGGCTAACAGTGTAGGTACAGAACTGTAGTACCAGGACTTTTGCTGGCACTTTTGTAAAAGAGGGGCTTGCTTTCTGCTGCAGGTGTTCAATGGCTGGGACATAAGTCTGAAGTGGCTCCTGGCTTGTTTGGTGAAAGCTGTCCTGAGAAAAAGGCCAAGTAGAAGCCATCCAGCTGTGTGGTGAAGAGAGAAGCCTCTGAGGACGCTCTCTGAGCATCTGCATCCAGCTTGAAATGAATGCTAACCCAAGACTTGTAGTCATGCGCCTGCAGTCTTCCTACCACCCCTCTATTTTCACCATTTTGCATTTGGGTTTCTGTCACTTGCAACTCAAAGGGTCCTACGTAATACAAGTGGCTTCAGAAAGCTCAGGAAAGTGGCTGGCCAATGTTATGGTGGGGCAGAACAAAACGAATGTAATTGCTATGCCACTGCCTCTTGCTATGCAGCTCTCGTGGAGGATGAGGCTTGCAGGCTTATTTCCAGGTCATATTTGACTCGGAGGACACAGCTGCCTCCAAGAAAGACTGCCAGCCAGGAGTCGGCAGCCAGAACTCAGCTGAACAATTGATGTGTTCAGTCCTGTGTTATTGTAGAGCAGTGTTCTCTGAGGACGCCCCGAAAAGAAATTAATGTCGTAAAGGCCCAAGATGTGCATGCGGAAAGCCAGACTGTCCTTTTGCACTCATGTGCAAAAGAATAACTGTTCTCAGATCCTTGGGAAGAGCCTGATCTTGGCTCACTGACATGAGCTGATGTGAAAATGAATGTTCCTTGAGTGCTAAGCAGCAGAAGCATCTTTGAAGGGGATGGGCAATTAGAAAGGAGAGACCTCTTTAATATTTCTTTGTTTGCCCAGCAAGCTTTACTTGAGTGCCTTCTATTGTGCTGGGATAGAAACATGATTACAAGACAAAGCTCATACTCTTCAGAAGCTTACAGTTGGGTTAGGGAGTTGGGCAAAAAAAAAATCGATGGATAAATAATGTAATTCATGATACTTTAAATGGAAATAATAGAGGGGTGATGCCTACCCAACAGCATTCTTCTCTTCTTTCTTAGTTCATAGCATCCTGATTTTGTTCTAGGAGGCAAGAGGCTCAGGTAGGTGAGCCCTTCCCTGGGATCAGGGTGAACGATGTTAGATCCAAACCAGTTATTCTCAAATTTTGGTGTGCATCGGAATTATATCGAGGACACTAAAAACTCAGAACCCTGGACCTCATCCCCCAAGTTTCTGTTTCAGTGGGAGGTCTAGGAGGCCTCAGGTTTGTATTTCTATGAGTTCCCACGTGATGCTTCTCCTGTTGGCCTGAGGACCACTAATCTAAATTGAGCATGGTAACTTGCCTCATCTCTTCTGCTTTATGGTTGGGCACACCGCTAAGTTCTGGCCAATGAAGTCCAAGAGGAAGCCTATGGAGAACTTTCTGGCAGAGTTTTTCCTTCCTTGCAAAAAGTGCAATGGCAGGAGTCCAGTCCTTTTATCCCACTTTGAGTAGAGTCACATGAGGAGATGCTGTGTGGAGCTGCTGTTATATTGTCCCTGTATGGACATGGCAGAGAGACTTACAAAAATCCTGACCCAGAGCTTGACATTGCTGAGGAGCTAAGCAAACTCTGAAACCACCCACCTTCAGATCTTTGTTGTGCAAAGCGATTAAATGTTGTTATTCCTAATTCACTTAGAGCCAGAACAGATTCAGAGGGCCATCAGGCTGAACCTGAGTGGGATGGAGTATCAGGAAAGGCTTCTAAGAGGAGATGACTCACTCTTGCTCACCAGCTCTTCAGGGAGAACGGTGCCCACATATACTTTGGCAAAATGACAAATGATGACACTTTATGGACTCATTTTATAGAGTCACTTATGAACGGACTAAACTAGGAATGTTAAATTTATGACTGTCAAGAGTTTATTTCATGTATAAAAAACTGCGTGGGAAAAGAGAATGAGGAAACCATTAAATCTATTGGGCAAATGAAGTCAAGGAAAAATTTGTGTAGGAGGTGACGTTTGGACCAGGCCACTTGGAGTTGACACTGGGTGGGCAGAAAGTGTAGGCCTAGAGCCTGGTGTGAAGTATGTACACATACATTTGTGGGGCTTAACTGATCTTAGAAACACATCATTCAGAGGAAATGGCACAGACAATAGTCCAGAGATGTGATAGAAATTCATGCCTCTGGGTAAGAGCACAAACTTTGGGATGATGATCTAGAGACAGTACGGGTTATAGTATCTCAAGATATAAAATAAGTTAAATCAGAAAAAATCAAGGAGATCAATTAGATCAACCAAAAAAAAAAAAAAGGGATGGGGTGGGTAATATCTCAACCCTCAAAGGCTTCTGAAGCCCAACACTTTTAAAAAATTAATTTCATTTAACTTTTTATTTTATATTGTAGTATAGCCCATTAACAACATTGTGATAGTTTCAGATGGACTGTAACAATTTTGTGATGGTTTTAGCAAAGGGACTCAGCCATATACAAACATGTATCCTCTCTCCCCCAAACTCCCTTCTCATCCCAGCTGTCCCCAAACATTAAGCAGAGTTCCCTGTGCTATACAGTAGGATCTTGTTGGAGAAAACCAACACTTTGAACCTTCTCCACCTCAAGAAGGGGCATGTCCTTTGTCTTAAGGAGGCAGTTCCTCTTTTGGAGTCAGAATTGTTTCATGCCCCACTTCTCACTTTACTATGCCAGTAACTACAATCTAAATATAGCATGGCCTGGAGTGGAGCAGGGTGGGGCAGAGAGGATGTGAAATGAGCCAGGAAATGATAACAGAAAATGATGAGATTTGAACAGATGAGGTTGCTCAGAGCTGGAGTTGATGAGTCCACAGGCTCCACTAACCTAGTCCCCACCCGACCAGTGAACAGTACCTCTACACGTTGGGTAACCCATTGCTTATTTACATTTTAAGAAGTCCCAGTGATGCTTCTGAGAATGGATTGGAGGGTGATTAAACAAGGATGATGGAATATAGTGTTAGTTTGGGCCGATATAAAGCTATGAAGTAAAGTATTTGATGCAAATGGGAGAAAAATGGTTAAAAAAAGACAAGATTTAGCAGCAGTTAGACATGGGAAGTAACAAAGGAGGAAAAGTCAAAGACAACTAGTTTTCTAGTTCAGAGGACTAGGTAGATGATGGTTGTAGTAATTTCAGGAAGGACCACAGCATTTCCTTCTTTCCCTAACCAGGGAATGAACTATAGTCATAGCGGTGAAATCTCAGAATCCTAACCATTAGGCTACCAGTGAGCTTTCTAATGGTTTTGTTTCTTTTCTTCTTCTTTTTTAATGAAGGTTTTTGCTTGCTTTCTTTTTTAATGTATTCATTTATTATTATTTATTTGGCTGCACCAGGTCTTAGTTATGGCCTGTGGGATCTAGTTCTCTGATCAGGGATTGAACCCGGGTCGCCTGCATTGGGAGCTCAGAGTCTTAGCCACTGGACCACCTGGGAAGTCCCCCTAAGAGTTCTGTTTCTAACGAGCCAAGTTTTGGGTGCATGTGTCATGGAAAGGTCAGAGGCCAAGGGACAGTGGAAAAACTGTCTGGATATCTGGTGGCAATTCAGATCGTATAGATTTGGAGTTTTCAAGATATGGAGAGCAGAGAGAAAGAACAGAGGGCCTGATGTGGAAGCAACATTTAATGGTTAGTGGAAGGCCACAAAGCAACTATAAAAGAACGGGTAAATCTAAAGGGAAAACAAACATGACAACCACACAATTAGTATAAGGAGATGAGTGAGGATGTCTGAGCCACAAAATCACTCCTTTCAATAGTGAAAACAAATTAAATATTGGTAATGGCTGGCCTAATAGGAATAACATGCTACTCTTCGTAACACATTAGCTAAGACTGGTGTTGGAGAAGACTCTTGAGAGTCCCTTGGACTGCAAGGAGATCCAACCAGTCCATTCTGAAGGAGATCAGCCCTGGGATTTCTTTGGAAGGAATGATGCTAAAGCTGAAACTCCAGTACTTTGGCCACCTCATGTGAAGAGTTGACTCACTGGAAAAGACTGATGCTGGGAGGGATTGGGGGCAGGAGGAGAAGGGGACGACAGAGGATGAGATGGCTGGATGGCATCACTAACTTGATGGATGTGGGTCTGGGTGAACTCCAGGAGCTGGTGATGGACAGGGAGGCCTGGCATGCTGCGATTCATGGGGTTGCAAAGAGCAGACACGACTGAGCAACTGAACTGAACTGAACTGAACTGAAGGAGCGTCATGGAGCAAATGATGAATTTGCAGCATTTCACCTACTTATTTGCCTAACGATTCCTTAAAATCGGTGACTTCAACTTGCAAGATAATTGGATAGGCTGGGTTTGGGACCAACATCCAGAATGAAGTCACATGTTGATTTCTGGATCCTTCTCCCTAGCTTCAGTTGCAGGAAACTTCCCCTTCTTTGCCTGCTACTGCTGCTGCTGCTAAGTCGCTTCAGTCGTGTCCAACTCTGTGCGACCCCATAGACGGCAGCCCACCAGGCTCCCCCATCTCTGGGATTCTCCAGGCAAGAACACTGGAGTGGGTTGCCATTTCCTTCTCCAATACATGAAAGTGAAAAGTGAAAGTGAAGTTGCTCAGTCGTGTCTGACTCTTCGTGACCCCACGGACTGTAGCCCACCAGGCTCCTCCATCCATGGGATTTTCCAGGCAAGAGTACTGGAGTGGGGTGCCATTGCCTTCTTTGCCTAAATGCCACAAAATCCCTCTTCCCTAAGTGTGTGCTTGTGTGCTAAGTCGCTTCAGTTGTGTCCGACTCTTTGCAGCCCATAGCCTGCCAGAATCCTCTCTCCAGGGGATTCTTCAGGCAAGAATACTGGAGTCGGTTGCCGTGGCCTCTTCCAGGGGATCTTCCTGACCCAGGGATTGAACCCTAGTTTCTTAGGTCTCCTGCATTGGCAGGTGGGTTCTTTACCACTAGCACCACCTGGGAAGCCACTTGCCCTGAGTCAGGACAATTTGCAACCAGGTTCTTTTACAAAAATGTTTGTTTATTTTTGGCGGTGCCATGCTCCAGCTTTTTCTAGTCATGGCGAGTGGGAGCTACTCTCTAGTTGTGGAACATGGGCTTAGTTGCCCAATGGCCTGTGGGATCTTCCTGGACCAGGGATCGAACCCTTGTCTCCTGCATTGGCAGGCAGATTCTTAAGTACTGAGCTATGAGAGAGGCCCTACAACCAGGTCTTAAGTTGTATCTATGTTAAAAGAAGACGTCATATCCTCCCTGTTGTTTTCTTCTTCCATTTCCTTCTCCAATGCATAGCCTCAGTCTAATTCTGAGAAGACATCAGACAAATCCAAACTGAGAAGCATTCTATCAAATACCAGGTACTCTTGAACACTGTTGAAGTCAAGAGAAACAAAAAAAGAAAGAAACGAGCAAAAAAGACTGAGGAACTGTTACAGGCTGGAGGAGACTAAGGGGACATGAGAAATGATGCAAAACGGGGTCCTGAAATGGATCCTGGAACAGAAGAAATGATTTTGTGGGAAACTGAAACAAGTGGTCGTTTAGTTACTAATACTCTTCAGTTCAGTCTCTCAGTTGTGTCCGACTCTTTGCGACCCCATGGACTGTGGCACATGGATTGTGGTCGTGTATGGATGTGAGAGCTGGACGATAACGAAGGCTGAGTGTTGAAGGATTGATGCTTTCAAACTGTGGTGCTGGAGAAGACTCTTGAGAATCCCTTGGACAGCCAGGAGATCCAACCAGTCAATCATAAGGGTAATTAACTCTGAATATTCATTGGAAGGACTGGTGCTGAAGCTGAAGCTCCAATACTTTGGCCACCTGATTCGAAAAGTCAACTCATTGGAAAAGGCCTTGATACTGGGAAAGATTGAGGACAGGTAGAGAAGGGGACTACAGAGGATGAGATGATTGGAAGGCATCACTGACTCCATGGACATGAGTTTGAGCAAGCTCTGGGAGATGATGAAGGACAGGGAAGCCTGGTGTGCCGAGTCCAGGGGGTCGCAAAGAGTTGGACATGACTTAGGAACTGAATACCAACAAAATCATGGTATGTAAGATGTTTAACACTGAGAAAGCTAAAAGAAAGCCCAACATTTGATGTAATAAGTAAGATGCAAGGGTCGCCTAGCCTCTGGCTGGTGAACACTTCCTACCTTAGTTCTTAGTAAATGACAAATCCTGACTTGAGATCCTAAGTTCCACACTACTTCTTTGATCTTATCTTGGGCCAGCTTTCCTTGGATCAACTCTTCTCCAGCCACCATGGCCTTCTTCTAGTTCTTGGGACATGTTGAACCTGGTCCCACAGCAAGGTCCTTGTGCATGCCATTTCCTTTGTCTTGGAACTCTTTTCCTCCCCTTTTTTTTGCAGGACTGGGTCCTCTCCTTCAAGTCCCAGCTAATGTCTCCTTCAGCTTAATGTCCTTCAGGGAAGGAGGGGTCGCTGTTGACTTCCCCTCCCATTAATCTCTGTCATAGCTTCTTGTGTATTTTCTTCATTGCCCTAATCACAACCTATAAGGGATTGGTTTGTTACTGGTTTTCTCTCTTCTAGAATGTTGCCTTCATGAGGACAGAGACCTTGTCTACCTTGTTCTCTACTACATGCCTTGCCCCCTTGCATGGTGCCTTGCCTATAATAACTGTTCAGCAAACACTTGTTAAATGAATGCTGAAGGATGGTTTGTCCAAGAGTTAAAAGCATGACTGTCATTAAACATATAGTGAACATGTGTGATATATATTTAACTCATTCAGTGAAGGAAACAGCAAAATAGTAAAGCTAGACCGAGGAAAATTCTAATAACAGTGGGTTATAGAGATCAGGAGCTATGATGAGATAGCTTTCCTGTGTGCTAAGTCACTTCAGTTGCGTCCAGAGATTTGTGACCCTATGAACTGTAGCCTTCCAGGCTCCTCTGTCCATGGGATTCTCCAGGCAAAAGTACTGGAGTGGGTTGCCATGCCCTCCTCCAGGGGATCTTCCCAACCCAGGGTCTCCTCCACTGTAGGCAGATTATTTACCATCTCCAGGGGATGCTATTCCTTCTCCAGGGGATCTTCTCAACCCAGGAATTTAACTGGGATCTCCTGCATTGCAGGTGGATTCTTTACCATCTCAGTTAATGTTTAATGGTTTAATGTTAGGACACCCTGTTCCTATTGTAACCCTTGCTTCCCAGCTTATATTTTTGTTTTGTGGATGTACATGAGACATTCTCTGGGGATTCCCAGAAATAATTGAAACGGGGTAGGGAAAAGACTTTGAAGGTGAGAGTCTGTCCCTGCAAACAACAGATGAGGGCCGGGCAGAGGTCAGGGCAATGTAAGCAGAAACATAAAGATGTTTGTATCCCACCAGGGAAACCAGCTGCACACTGGTTGGACAGTATTAGAACTGCTTCCTCTCAGCTCTCTTGGTCTCATGAGATGCTACTCTGTGAAATGGGTCCAGAGGTTAGCCTCACATGTGCATGTTTCTCTAGTTTTACTGTTATAATTTTTTTTTTGGCCACAGCATTTGACATGTGGATCTTAGTTTCCTGATGAGGGATTGAACCCATGCCCCTTGCAGGGGAAGCACGGAGTCTTAACCATTGGACAGCCAGGGAAGTCCCCTTTCTCTAGTTTTAAAATTGACTTTACTTTGTGGCAGGAGAGGGGGTGGTCTAACAGTTTTAGGGAACAAAGTCCTGAGCATTGAACCAGGGGCTATCCTGAGAAAAAATCAGTTCCAAGGCAAATAATGATTCAACCCTAAACTGAAAACAGACCCCTTAGTACCTCAGAAGGGACCTTTTGTCAAGTGGCATCTTGCCAGGGAATTGACTCAAATCTCTAGCAGCCCAGAGGTGCTGGAGAAGAGTTTCAGAAACAGCACGGAGAGGGCTGTGCAACAGCTTACTGGAATTGCCTCACTCACACTTTGATGTTCATCCTCTGCAGAGCTCTGCTCATCTCTGCAGCTTTGAACCGCACACAGGAAGCAGAGCTGCTGACGTCAGGAGACCTCGGAGACCCGCTATCACATCTGTTTCGTTGTACAGGTAAGGAAGCTAAGTTACAGATTAAAGGATTTGCCCAAAGCTACAGAGCAGAGGACTATGAGTAGAATCCAGACCTCTTGTTTCCTAGTTCAAATATCTCCAATCCATGTATCTTATGTATTATTTAGGTAGAAGGTGTGGCAACCACATGGATTTGGTTTCTTGCTCATATATATCTCTATTCTTGGTGCAAAGCTCAAGCATCAAGCAACAGTGGGAAGGGACAGATGTGGCCCCCATGTATGGGAACAGCATGTGACAGTGTCAGCACAGACATGATTTAAAGCAGTGCCATGGCAACCAGCATTCACTCTGGCCCCAGACCGTTCTGCAAGCTACGGAATGTAACTGAAAATGGCTTCTCACTTGCTGAGCCCAGAGCGCGAGCTTCTGCTTCTCTGGCCGTGAGTGACTCTAAACTAGAACAAACTCTGAGTGCAGAAGCAGGGCTTGTCCAGTTCTTTTATCAAAGTTTGGGGATTTCTCACAGGAGAAATAAACTCAGCAGCCTTGGGAATCCCCAAGAATCACTGTGTCTGGTAGTATGGTTTTGCTTCCTTTTAGAGCAAATGCATCATTTCAAAGTGGGTTCTTAGAACACCAATGTTCCAAAGAGATGCCCTAGGTGATGAGGGAAAGGTAAGGGGGAGGGGCACCACTGCTGGTATCTTTCTTACACAATGAAAGTTCTGCTGCTACCAAAAAAAAATCATAAATCAGGGCAGCAGACCAGGAGAGGTCTGGACTGCATTTAACTCTTGATTTTAATTTGAATGTGCCGGTAATCTGTCCACAGATCTCCTGAAACAGACCATTTGGCATCCCATGATATGTGATCCCTTTTCTTTTTCTGAGTTTCTAACTGGCACCTTGGAATTAAGACGTCCAGCTTCCCCGACACATAGTAGGCATAGCCCTGTGACCAGTTTTTTGTTGTTGTTTTTTTTGTGTGTGTGTAATAAAGTTTTATTAAAGTATAAAGGAGATAGAGAAAGCTTCTGACATAGACATCAGAAGTGGGTAGAAAGAATACCTGCCTGCTAGTCTTTAGCTGGCTGTTATATAGTTACTAAGTAAAAAGTAAAAGTAAAAAGTTGCTCAGTCGTGTCCGACTCTTTGCGACCCCATGGACTGTAGCCTACCAGGCTCCTCTGCCCATGGGATTCTCCAGGCAAGGATACTGGAGTGGGTTGCCATTTCCTTCTCCAATGTGACCAGTTTTGACTATTGCTCTGTGAGTGGAAGTTCGACTTTCCAAATAGTGCCCTGATCTTGGGACCTGTCCCTCTTCTCTTTGGCTGGGTCCTTATTTACTCATATTTTGGTTGTGCTGGGTCTTCGTTGCTGTGTGCTGGCTTTTCCTTGCAGTGGCTTCTCTTGTTGTGGAGCGTGGGCTCTAGGGCACGTGGGCTTCAGAAGTGATGTCTCATGGGCTTAGTTGCTCTGTGACATATGGGATCTTCCTGCACCAGGGAGCAAACCTGTGTCCTCTGCACTGGCAGGTGGTTTCTTAACCACTGAACCACCAGGGAGGTCCTCACTTTGGCCGATTTTCCACTGCAGTGATGATAAGTTACGTGGGCTATGAGGATGAGAGCAACACCACAAAAACAGCAGAGCAATAAGACATGCTTGAATGATAGTTAAAAACCATTGTTCCTTATTTGATCACCACTAAAAGTAAACTAAGTGGGAGGTCCTCAATATGCTAGATACGTGAAGGTGAGTTCTGGGCAAAGCTCTTGAACATGAAGTGCCCTACCAATTCCCTCTCTGTATATGTATCTAAATTCTTTCTATGTTACAGTGGAACCGATGTCCTATAATACCCCTACCCAAACTGCCATTGCTAATGCTACAAATATTATTTCGGATGCTTTAGGCTATAAGCAACAACCAGCCTTGTTGAAAAATAGCTTAAAAACATAAGAATTTAAAAAACGAGGCCATTTCACAAGAAATCCAGAGGTAGGGAGTTCCCAGGGTGGGTTCAGTGTTAGGTTGTTGCTGACAAATTGCTGCTATGACAAATTGTCACAAACCCGATGGCCTAAAACAACCAAAGTTATTCCCTTACAGTTCTGGAGACCAGAAGTCTGGAATCAGTTTTACTGGATTAAGAGTCAGTTGGCATGGCTGGATTGTTTTCTGAAGGTTTTAGGGGAGAAGCTGTTTCCTTGCTTTCTTTAGCTTCTGGAGGCCTGCTGCTTTCCTTGGCTCATGGTCCCTTCCTTGAATCACTCCAACCTCTTGCTTTCTGTTTCTGTACTCAAATCACCCTCTGCCTCCCTCTTTTAAGGACTTTCATGACTGCCTTTAGGCCCTGCCCAGATAATTCAGGATAATCTCTTCATCTCAAAACCTGTAATTTAATCACATCTGCAAAGTCCTTCTTACCTAAGGTAAGATTTGGCTTCCCAGGTGTCTCAGTGGTAAAGAATCTGCCTGCTAAAGCAGGAAATGCAGGACTCGTGGGTTCCATCCCTGAGTCAGGAAGATCCTCTGGGAAAGGAAATGGCCACCTACTCCAGTATTCTTGCCTGGAGAATCCCATAGACAGAGGAGCCTGGCGGGGTGCAGTCCCTGGGGTCACAAAGAGTCATACACAGCTGAGTAACTGAGCATGCACAGATGCACAAGGTAAGATTTTCAAGTTCTAGGGATTAGATCATGGGCATCTTAAGGTCGTTACTCAGTTTATGACAGTTTGTTAAGCAGTCAGGCTCTTTTATTTTCTTGCTCTGCAGTTCTCAGGATTTTGGTAATATTGGCCTTCATGGTTTTAAAATCACTTTGGGCTCCAAGCATCATATCCTTACTAGTCCTTGTCTCCAGCAGCAAGGCAGAGGGCTTCCCATCCTATCTCTTCCATTATTAAGAAGGACCTGCTCTCTCAGAGCATCTCAGCAGGAGCTACAGCAGGTCCCAGGAGCCAAGACAGGGTCACCTGCCTGTGATCTTGCTGCAATCAGTCCTGATAATTTGCTGGTCTTGGCATTTTTAACATCTACTGCAGGACACACATGCTGCTGCCAAGAGGGAGAATGCCAGCTAGGGAGGCAACAACTCACTCTTGAAGGCCCTGTGTGAGATTCCACCAAAGCATGAGGACCAACATAGAGCCCTCGTCTCTATTTTTCAAATTAAGTAATTAAATTTAAAAAATTGGCCACACTCTATGGCATATTAGATCTTAGTTCCAGACCAGGGATCGAACATATATCCCCTGCATTGGAAGGCAGAGTCTTAACCACTGAGTCACAGGGAAGTCCCATGAGCCCTTGTTTCCAGGCGGCCATAAAAAAACACCTGTGCTGAGAAGATAGCTATGTTTACCGCATTTATAAAAGAGTTTTCTATTTAACTCTCAACTGTGAATGGAAGAAAAGATGTTTAATATTTGTGTGTGCGTGCAAAGCACAAACATAATATCTAACAATTTTGGTCATGAAACACAAGGATAATGTGGGACAATTGAGTGGTCCTTTTATTTATTCAGTTGACATTTGAGTCACCTTCTCTGTGCCAGTCTTCTTCATCCAGGGCTGAAGTTACAAATATGAATAAAAGAAGATCCCTGGTGTCAAGGAGGTCCTGGATCCTTGTGAGAGAGACAGATACTTTCAGTGAAGGAGTCATGTAGCTCCGATGGAGACAGAAGATGCTGGGATGATGCACAGTGATACTTTATTGAACCCAAGGGCTGTCAGACTTCAGGAAGTGTGGAAGCAGGACATGAAGTATCCAGGGCCAGGACTGGGTGATCATCTCTCATTTTCTCATTTCACAGTTTCTTCCCTCTGTGCCTTATTTCCTTTTCTCTTTCTCCATCCAGCCACCTTACAACTAATGGGCCCCCTACAGTGGGCTGTCCCACTATAGTGTGTGAGGTTATACTACAATAGAGATGCTGCAGCCAAAACAGGAGGCTTGAAAGGCACCCACAGGTACCTCTGAGAGATGATGAAAGGGAAGAGCAAGTCGGGGGCAGGCAGAGGACAGTGGTTGTAATCTGGGTCACTTAAGTTAGCTGTCTGTACACAGTTTCAGAGAGCTTGCTCTACTTCTTTGAGCCTGGGAAAGAGGGAACAAAGATCTTGCTGGGTTTGGAGGCAGGAGGAGCCACCCACTGCTTTCTCCAGGGAGATACTGGTGCAGGGGCTTCCCAGGTGGCGCAGTTAGTAAAGAATCCGCCTGCCAATGCAGGAGACACAAGAAACATGTATTGGATCTCTGGGTCAGGAAGATCCCCTGGAGTAGGAAATGGCAACTCACTCCAGTATTCCTGCCTGGGAAATTCCATAGACAGAGGAACCTGGAGGGCTACAGTCCATGAGGTTGCAACAAATCAGACAGGATAGCACGCACGCGCACGCACACACACACACACACACACACACACACACACACACTGGTGTACGCTGCCAAGTAGAGGCTCAGGGCAAATGTGGAGATGCGGGGCTGGCATAAAGTCAGAGCCTGTTGTTTTTTTTATGACTGAGTAGGAGAAGTTCCTGCCCACAAACCATAGAGACTGGAGAATGTGGAAGGGGGGATTTTCTCTTACCTGCAGCATGTCTCTATTTTCATCCTGGCCTTGCTCAGGAAGGAGGAGGTTGGGTTGCTGTTACACTAGCAGACACTGTTATTCCTGGAACTCGGGCACAAGTTTCACTTCCAGGACCAATTACAGGGCAAATGCTTTCAGTAGGCATTAGTCTTTTGGGGGGTAGATATTTCAGGTCACAAAGGCCCCGAATCTTTAGGAAAGCTGACCTTTGTCATTGAAGAAGGTGAGAGGGGTAGAAATGGGGACGCATTGTCTTAGCTGTGATTAGCTGGCGTTTTTCCCAAAAGATAACATGGATTTCACCTTGACTTCATTAAAAGCAACCTTGGTAAGAATACTTGGGAAGTAGATGGGAAAGCTGTTGATTTTTTTTTAATTGGAGGATAACTGCTTTACAATGTTGTGTTAGTTTCTGCTGTACAACAAAGTGAATCAGCTGTAAGTATACATATGTCCCCTCCTTCTTGAACCTCCCTCGTACCCCCTCCATCGCACCCCTGTAGGTCATCACAGAGCACTGAGTTCCCTGTGCTACACAGCAGCTTACCACTGACTATCAGTTTGTTTTAATGAGGAAACATTGCATCCTTTCTCTGCAGGGCCAGGAGCATCTCAGGTCCACTCCACGAGGGAAGATATTCACTCAGACTTCTCTCCTCTCCAGGGAGGGAAGGTGAAGCTGTGTGTTTTGAAAAACTGGCTTCTCCCTTCCCTGGGAGGAAGTGGGTCAAGGGAGAAGTGCTGTTTCTCCTCTGTTGTTTATGATCTTTATTGGAAAGGGTTATGGAGGCTGTTCCTACTGGGCCATTAAAGGCAATTTTGAGGAAACTAAAAGAAAGAAGAGAGAGGGAGGGAGAAAGAAGGGAAGGAAGGAAAAAAGGAAAATAAACAAGGAGAGACTTTCCTGGTGGCCCAGTGATTGAGACTGTGCTTTCTCTGCAGAGGGCATGGGTTCGATCCTTGGTCAGGGAGCTAAGATCCTGGGCACTACTCCAAAACCCAAAAAAAACCCGGGGGGGGGGAAGGAAAGAAAATAAGATATTTGGGGAGCAAAACTGGGGATTCTGAAGTAAAAATTTGGAGGTAGTGGAAAGAGGGATGGCTGCCTCAAAGGTGCCGTGTGAGGGGCCCTAGGAAAGGGTCATTTGGAGGCTGTTTTTGAGCTGAAATCCAGCCAACCTTCCATGTGGCTTGCACAGTATTTGGTGCACATTCTGGCTTCCTTTATTTTCTATAACAACTTGATTCCAAGTGCCTACTCCTCTGAGGCTTCACCCTTCACACACGCTGCCCCTTCTACTGGCATCTGCCATTTGTTCGAGTTGAATCTGTATCTGCAGGACTTGTGAGCCCCAAGGCGTGGTGGCGGTGGCAGTGAAGGCCCGGGTGATCCTCCAGGCCTGGGTCTGGTAGGTGTCCCCCCGAACTGTGCCTCCTACACACTGGATCAGGCAGGCTGCCCCAGGACACCCCCAGCTCCTGTCCGCTGGGTTCCTTTACATCCCGGGGCCATGCTCTTCCAGGAGGGCACAGGAATGGCCCGAGACTGGTGCTTCCTCTCTGCCCCAGTCAGGGCTCACAACCCCAGTCCCTGGGCCTCAGGGACATCTGTCCAGTGCCATCTATCCGTCACTCTTTCCCCAGGAATGAAGCAATGTTCTTCTGGTGTGGAGTGGTCTCCTTCTCCCCCAAACCCACTTCTAAGCATTCAGTGCCACCCTGGGCTTTAGGTTTTCAGAAGCCGCTGTCTGGAGTTGTCTTTTCTCATTTTCTTTTTCTTTTTTTTTTCACTTTATACTCATGGATCAGCTTTATTGTCAATACAGAGTAAGGCACAGCAACAGACTTGGTGGCTTGGCTGGTAAAGAATCCATCCGCAATGTGGGAGACCTGGGTTCGATCCCTGGGTTGGGAAGATCCCCTGGAGGACTGCATGGCAATCCACTTCAGTATTCTTGCCTGGAGAATCACTATGGACAGAGAAGCCTGGCGGACTGCCATGGGGTCACAGAGAGTTAGACACGACTGAGAGACTAAACACACAGCACACAGCAACAGATGAAGAACACAGGTTGATAGAAGTCCAGGACCTTAGGCACAGACTCTTGACTCTTCCACTGCTGTGTTGGCCTCTGCTCTCACACCGCTACTGGCATGCGTGTGAAATACTTCAGTAATAGAAAGCCCCTAAGACTGCTCCTGATCACGTAGGTACATTCTAACCATGATGTTTGTGGTTGTTTAGTTGCTAAGTCGTGTTGGACTTACTAAGTTGTGTCTAACTCTTATGAACCCATGGACTGTAGCCCACCAAGCTCCTCTGTGTATAGGATTTTCACAGTGGAGTGGGATGCCATTTCCTTCTTTTCCAGGGTATCTCTCTCCTTTTCTATAGCTGTCCATTACCTCTCCTATCCCTGACAAATGGCTACGGGCACAAAATTGACTACTTGCTGGAAATGGGGAATGGGAAAAGAGAAAAATATGTGGAAAAATCAGTTAAGGCTTCAGAATATTATTCTGTACACATGTAGCAGGGAACCTTATGTCAACTGCCCAAGACTAAACCAGTTGAACATCTGGAAGCAGCGTCATCTACTCCTGAGTTGTGCTTATTCTCAAGCTGGTTCTGAGCACCATTTAATGTGTGTTCAAATCACACAGGTATCTTATTCCGTTGGGTGGTGGGACTTAAGATTCTACATTTTTCACGAGATCTGCTGGTGGTTGGAGGACCTCACTTTGAGTGGCAGAGGTCCTCTGCAGACCTGTGAGGCCACCGTGAGACTGCTGCTCCAGTTTCTGGTGATTGGGTTTTGCTGAGGCGGGAATTAGGCATTGCTGTACCCTCATAGGGGCTTCCCAGGTGGTGCTAGTGGTAAAGAACCTGCTTGCCAGTGCAGGAGACGGAAGAGATGGTCATTCAGTCCCTGGGTTGGGAAGATCCCCTGGAGAAGGAGGTGGCAACTCACCCCAATATTCTTGCCTGGGAAATCCCATGGACAGAGGAGCCTGGCGGGCTATGGGTCATGGGGTCACAGAGAGTCAGACACTCTTGAAGCGACTTAGCACACACATATGCACACTGTCATGGACACTGTGCTTTGTGACCTAGTGGTCATCTAAACCCACTCTGCCTCGCTGATCCCGCTCTTCTTCCCTCCCCAGCCGCCTACTCCCACCCTCACTGCTACCTCTCTCTTCTCTGCCTTATGGGACAGTTCCACCCGTGCCCTGGTCTTCCTTACCTGTGGGGCTTCTCTGACAGTAGATAAATAACTGGACAGCTCTAGAGAATCTTTAAATGTGCTAGTACAAAAAAGTCCTTCTTCCTTCTGAGAGAAAACAAGAAGTGAAACTTGAGCAAGCAAGTAAAGGTGAGTCAGGAGTTCTTTTTATCTCTGGGTACCTTGTCAGTGGAAAAAAACATTGCAACTTTTTACACTAGCCTTGATTTTGAAAGAAGAATTGAGCCTGTGGGAAACTCCTGCCCCTTTCTAGTAGGTGGAAGGAGGAGGGGAACCGACCCCATGCTTGCTTGCATGGCCAGTGTTTGTCCTTCAGGTTGTTGGGAAGTGGCGAGCAGAGAGTTACAGAGTAGAAGAAGTGGTGAGTTTCTTTTTTGTAGCCCTGGGAAGTTTCTGGTGTTCAAACTAGCCTAGCTTTAATCACTGTTACTTAGTAATAAGAAAGCAGGTCTAAAGTAGAAGAATGTGATAAGACTGACCTGTGGGTTCTATAGTCAGAATCATCAGTCACATGGTAAGGTCCAGGGGCTCAAGTGAAACCAGCAGTGGCCAGTGGACTGTAATGCCAGTGGATCCAGAAACACACCCCTGACCACGTGGTTGCTGACCTGGGACTCTGGACCAGAGTGAGAACCCCTAAGACCTGAGAGGCAGGGGAGCCATAGAATCACCAGCTCTGTGGCCAGACAAAGAACCATCTCTCACAGCAATGGCACCCAGACTGGGGTCTTCTTTTTTTTTTCCCCAGTAAGTTTATCTTTGCTCTTAGCTTTCTATGCCCCTGGTTTATGCAGTGAATTTTTTTTTTGGCCTTGTGGCATGTGGGATGTTAGTTCCCCAAACAGAGACTGAACCTGTGCTCTTTGCATTGGAAACATGGAGTCTTAACTATTGGACCACCAGGGAAGTCCCCCAGACTAGGGTCTTCAGAAAGCTCCATCACCATCATCTGGGGAGATTTGCTAATAGTGACCTCAATGCCTATCCTAGAGAGGCTGATTCAGCAGGGCCCAGTGAAGTGTATTTTAAAAAATACTATTGGGCAATTTTAGACATAGTTAGTTGGTGCCTTAGCACATGATTTGCCAAATTTTTAGCAGAAAAATTCATTTATTAGATAAATACTTATTGAATAACTACTCTAAGCCACATATTGTTCTAAGTCCTGGGCAAGCTGTGAATAAGACAGATTACTAGAGCTTCAAAATATGAGACAGATAAAAATGAAGAGTGGCTTTTTCGGGAATTGTTTGGCAGAAAATGCCCTTTTTTTTTTTTTTTTTGCTGAGCCTCTGGAGCACCACCAGATTCTGTGGTATGGTTCTGAGAACCATTGCCGTGGAGACCTGGGAAGCAGATTGGAGCAGTAAGACAGCCCAGGCTTCAGTTTCCAGGCGGTTACGTGGGGACACCTATGGTCTTACTTTGTGCGCATAAAGCACAGGGTATAGTACCCAGCCTCCACAGGCCCTCGTGGTGTTTATTCTCTTTCCCTTCTCTTCGCTTTGGGGCAGGCTACCTGATCTGGAGGGAAAACAGGAGGAGAAAACAAGAGCCCAGAACCTGGCGGTGTGTTGCAAGAGGGATCTGCGGATCAGGTGGGGTGATGCGGAGCACAAAATGCAGAGGCCAAGAAAGGGCCCAAATGCTGCATGGCAAGGAGCACCCACAGCGCCAAATGGTGCAGCTGCGGTGGGAAAGAGGGAGTTCCTCAGAAAAGCGAAACGCAACATCACCGTGTGGCGCATCAGATCCACTCCTAGTCACAGTCAAGAGAAAGGAGGACACACGCCCACCTGAAACCCAGCAGTATTCACTGTAGTCCTGAAGTAGAAACAAACTGAATGTCCCTCAAGTGATGGATAGATGACAAGTATGACACTTCATATAGCGCAATAGTATTGAGCCATAGAAGAAACGAAGCACCCATTTATGCAACAGCATGGCTGAGCCTTGAAACCATTACAGAAAGTGAAAGAAGCCAGTCACTAAAGACTAGCTGTTGCATGATTCCATTTATATGATATGTTCAGAATAAGAAAATTGAAGGAAACAGAAAATGGATGCCTGGTGTTCAGGGGCTGGGGAAGGAAGGGCAGGAAATGGCTACTACTGGGCATAGAGTTTCTTTTTCTTTCTTTGGCTGCCCTGGGGCTTAGCTGTGGCATGGAGGATCTTCAGTTGTGGCTCTTAGGCTCTTTAGTTGTGGCTTGTGGAATCTAGTTCTGAGATCAGGGATTGAACCTGGGCCTCTTGCATTGAGAGCATGGAATCTTAGCCACTGGATCATTAGGGAAGTCCCTGGGCATGGGGTTTTTTTTGGGGGGTGGTGGTGACAAAAACATTCTGAAATTAGTAGTGGTGATGGCTGCACAGTCTTGTGTATATACTCAACCCCCTTGAATTGTATACTTTAAAAGGCTGAGTTTTATGATATACAAATTATATCTCAATTAAAAAGAAGAAAAGAGCAACTGCAGAGAATCAGGGCAACTCACATTCTATGGCTAAGAACTAAAAAGATGGACAGAACCTCTTGTCCTGCTGCGAGAATCCACAAGAGACTGCAGAAAGGGACCCAGGGTTCAGATGACAAAACTGGCTGGGCCCAAGATTGCCTTTCCTTGCTGGGACTTGAAGAATTTATCCATGTCTCAGAAAAGAGGGATCAGCGATTAATAAAACTATGCCTGTTATAATGCTGGGTTGACTGAAAAGTTCTTAAGATCTTATGGAGAACCCAGATGAACTTAAAAATTATTTATTTTTGCTTGCACTGGGTTTTCATTGCTGCCAGTGGGCTTTCTCCAGTTGTGACATGTGGGGCCTACTCTGTTGTGGTGCCCAGGCTTCTCACTGTGGCGAGTTTTCTTGTTGGGGAACAAAGTCTCTAGAGTTGGAGGGCTTCAGTAGTTGTGGCTCACACAGGCTTAGTTGCTCCATGGCGTGTGAAATCTTCCCAGACCAGGGATTGAACCTGTGTCCCCTGCATTGGCCAGAAAATTCCTATCTACTGTGCCACCAAGGAAATCCCCAAGTGAATTTTTTGGCCAACCCAATAATTATCTGGAGGGCGTGCAGACTATGTTGATCGTTTTGGGCTTCCCTGGTGGCTCAGTGGTAAAAAAAAAACCTGCTTGCAATGCAGGTGACATAGGAGCCTTGGGTTCGATTCCTGGGTCAGGAAGATCCCTTGGAGGAAGAAATGGCAACCCACTCCAGTATTCTTGCCTGGAGAATCCCATGGACAGAGGAGCCTGGAGGGTTACAGTCCATGGCGTTGCAAAGAGTCAGGGACGACTGAAGTGACTGAGCACACACGCTGAGCACATTATCATTTACATATGCTGGCATTCCAGCTATTGGAAAGCACTGTTAATTTTGAAGTTTTAATTTTTCAAAGACCAAGATTTCAAGTACTTAATTTTTCAGAAATTAAGATTGTCAGGAGAAAGATCAACAACCTCAGCTAAACAGATGATACCTCTCCAATGGCAGAAAGAGAAGAGGAACTTAAAGAACCTCCCGATGAGGGTGAAAGAGGACAGGGAAAATGCTGGCTTAAAACTTGACATTAAAAAAACTAAGATCATGGCATCTGGTCCCATCACTTCATGGCAAATAGGGAAAAAGTGGAAACGGTGGCATATTTTCTCTTCTTGGGTTGTGGACAGTGACTGCAGCCATGAAATTAAAAGATGCTTGCTCCTTGGAAGAAAAGCTATGACAAACCTAGACAGAATATTAAAAAGCAGAGACATCACTTTGTCAACAAAGGTCCGTCTAATCAAAGCTATGGTTTTTCCAGTGGTCATGTAAGGATGTGAGAGCTGGACCATAAAGAAGGCTGAGTGCCAAAGAACTGATGCTTTTAAATTGTGGTGCTGGAGAAGATTCTTGAGAGTCCCTTGGACTGCAAGGAGATCAAACCGGTCAATCCTAAAGGAAATCAACCCTGCGTGTTCATTGGGAAAACTGATGCTGAAGCTGAATCTCCAGTACTTTGGCCACTCATTGGAAAAGACTCTGATGCTAGAAAAGATTGAGAGCAGCAGAGGATGAGATGGTTGGATGGCATCATTGACTCAATGGACACGGGTCTGCGTAAACTCTGGGAGAGACTGAAGGATAGGGAAGCCTGGCATGCTGCAGTCCATGGAGTTGCAAAGAGTCAGACATGACAGTGAACAATTGCGACAACAACTTAATTTTTCAAAGACCTAGTTCTAGAAGCCCATTCAGATTGTTAGAGAAATTTAACACCGGGTCTGGTGTAGTACAGGGTGGTAGTCTTAGGGACCAGACAGAAACTATCTTTTTTTTTTTTTTAGCTGCATCAGGTGTTAGTTTCGGCATGAGGTTCTTCAGTCGGGGTGTGAAAACTCTTAGTTGTGGCATGTGGGATCTAGTTCCCTGACCAGGGATCAAACCCAGGCCCCCTGCATTCAGAACATGGAGTCTTAGCCACTGGATCACCAGGGAAGTCCCTAGACATAATCTTTTATGCTAGCCCACCAGATGACAGTGCATGGAACTGCTTGAAGAAGTATCATGGGCTCCTCCTGGGAGTATTATTATTTTTCAGGAGAAGCAACTTGAGATTTATATGCTGTATGAAAATGCATTAGGGGGACAGATGGTATTTTAAGCATGAAGCATTTGGATCACGGATGGGAATAAAGGCCTGCTGCTGCTGCTGCTGCTGCTGCTGCTAAGTCGCTTCAGTCGTGTCCGACTCTGTGCGACCCCAGAGACGGCAGCCCACTAGGCTCCCCCGTCCCTGGGATTCTCCAGGCAAGAACACTGGAGTGGGTTGCCATTTCCTTCTCCCAGTGAATGGTAATTCCGCTCTCCAGCTCCTGATTGCCTTTGGGTTCTTCCCCGTGAATGGGTCTGACAATCCATTTTCCCGGATGTGTCATGGTCGCTTCCGAGCTGCTGCATATGCTCTGCTGCACATCTGGGATGACTGTGTCAGGTTTGATTAAACAAAGAAATCCTCTCAAGTTTGCCTTTAGTATTTTGCAAGAAGTGTGCTCACCATCTGTTTGTTTATATGCTCTCGTGATAGTTTTGCACATTATCAATGAGTAGCATGAAATTACATCGTCATAATGGCAAGTAGTAAACTGAATTCCCAGCAGGGCATTTCTAGGGGAAGAGATGTACAGTCCTAGTGCCCTGAGGCAACTCCTCAGTTAGACAAGCCAGTGGCTCCAGGGAGATGAGGGCCCTGTGGTCAATCACTGAAGCCTGGGGTATGCTGGCAACCCTCATCAGGTCATTAGGCAGCAAATCTCAAAGGCTGATGGGACTGCCAGACCGAGGATTGCCAAGAAGACCTGTCTGAACCTCTCTGCATTTCTGATCCAAATGATTCAAGATAAACCTCCCTTCTGGAACTGACACTGAAATAAAATGATCCCAACGATCCAGATATAATTAGAATCTCATTTGTGCATTCATTTTTAGAAAACAGCTCTATTGAAATATAACTCACATACCAAAAGAGTCGCCTTCTAAAGAGTATATTTCAGTAGTTTTTAGTGGTTGTAGTTTTCAGTTTTAGTAGTTTTCTGAACCCCTGAAAACCACAAATCTTTCTGTCTCTATGGATTTGCCTCTTCTGGACATTTGAGATAAACAGAATCATACAATATGCAGGTTTTTTGATACTGGCTTCTTTCAGTTGGTCTAATGTTTGGTGCATTCACGCTGCAGCATGAATTAAAAATTTTATTTATTAAAAAATTCATTCATTAAAATTTTTTTTAAGTTATGGTAAAATACATTTAACACAAAATGTACCATTGTAGCCATTTTTGTGTGTAGTACTGTTAAGTGCATTCACATTGTTGTACAATCAATCTCCAGGAGGCTTTTCACCTTGCAAAGCTGAAAATCAATACCCATTAAAAAACAGCTCTCCATTCTTCCCTCCTCCCAGCTCCTGGCAACCACCAGGAAAAACCAACTACCAGAAACCATTCTGCTGTCTTCATGAAAATGATTATTCTAGGTACCTTATATGAGTGGAATCATCCAGTATGTATCTTTTTGTGACTAGCTTCTTTCACATAGCATAGTATCCTCCAGGTTCATCCATGTTGTATTGTGTCAGAATTTCATTCCTTTTTTTAGGGCTGAATAATATCCCATTCATTCATTCTCAATGGCCATCTGACATGTCATGCTAGATGAGTTGGGGGCAGGGCGCTATCAGAAAAGAAAATATGTAAGCAAGATAGTAAACATACTCTTTGCTTCAGTCTTATATTAATTTTTTTAAAATATTAATTATTTGGTTTAGCTGGGTCTTGGTTATGGCACAAGGAATCTTTGATTTTCTTTGAGGCATGTGGGATCTTCAGTTAAGGTATGCATCGTTAGTTAGTTGCCACGTGTGGGATCTAGTTCCCTGACCAGAGATGGAACCCAGGCCCTGTGCATTGGGAGCACAGACTCATAGCCACTGGACTACCATGGAAATCCTCATCCTTGCTTCAATCTTAGAATCCATTTAGGGAAGTAAGATAATAATTTTAACTTCAAGGTTTTAAATTAATTACTATGTGCCAGACACTGTGCCCAGTTCTTAGTGTGTTTTCTCTCGTTTAGTCCTTCCAACAGTCCTGTGAGGTAGATACAATCGCTGCCACCTGAGAGGGCAGGAATCTGAGGCCTGCCAGGGATTTACCAAATATGTCCAGGCCAGAGTTCAAAGCCTAGGTGAGCTACCTTTCATTCTGAAGCCTCTTTGTTAATCAGAGGATGAAGTTAACCTGATCTTGCAGGGCTGGAGGGACGGGCTCCACCTTCAGAGGTAAAGGACAGACAATGCCAGGGCCCACATCTGACCCATTAGTTGTCTTCTATAATACCCTTTTACTCTGCTATCTAGAACTGGAGCAGGATTTGTAAGTAGGAAGGGACACAGAATTCACTGAGATTCCATCCATCCTCTCCACTGCTATTTTCACATAAGAAGGAAAAAGGAACCCAGACCTCTAGCTTGTGTCTTAATAAGCGCTGTACAAGGAGACAGGAAGAAGTGGGGGCCAGGATCTGAATGCTGGCCTATTGACAAGGGTGATTCTTGCTTAATCTAGGACTGTATTGCTGATTCATGCTTCTTAAGCACTGGACCACAAGGGAAGTCCCTGACTTTTTGGTCAGCTATCACAGAGGTACCCGGAGATGAACTGTGATAGAACCCATCTATGCCTTCTTTAGGATGAGACTAGGGTTGGGCACATGACCCAATTCCAGCTGAGAAGATATAGGGGAAGTCTTTTGATGGGCACCTGGCAAATTTTTTTCCTTTAAGAAAAAGATTGGAGCCTATCTTGCAAAACTCTTTTTTTTCCTTATGCCTTCTACTTTCCTTCTCAGTGTACTAGTGTGAAGATATAGAGCTTGGAGTTGTAACAGCCACCATGTGACTGTGAGGTGACAAACTTATGGATAAGAAGCCAAAAGGATGTTAGATAGAGGCTGTGTCCTTGATGAGAGCAGATATCGCTGAGACCCAGAACCGGCTCCAGGACTGTGGGCCTCCAAACTTCTTGAGGTTGAAGATAAACAAAGATCTAGGGGCCTTAAGCCATCATTGATCAGGAATTCTGTTTGCAGTCAAATACATCCTAACTGATTCATTACCCAGCCAGGTTTTAAATTTCCTGAAGTCAGGATACTGTATTTAATTATCTGTCATAATACCAAGGAAGGTTCTCATCCATTGAGTAGGCACAAATTTATTGAACTAATACATGAATAAATAATAGCTGTCCACAATGCTCCCTCTTAAAATATGGGTCAGATTGGCCATGGATTAGGTGGAGCGTCCTGCAATCAGAGACCACATGCCAGTAGGCTCATGAAATCAGAAACTTAGAGCTGGAAGAGACCATTCCTAGATTACTGGGTGGGCTTCTCTGGTGGCTCAGACAGTAAAGAATCTGCCTGCAATGCAGAAGACCCAGGTTCTGTCCCTGGGTTGGGAAAATCCCCTGGAGAAGGGAATGGCAGCTTTGAACAAGATGGCAGTGGAGAAGACATGAGGCTTCTTGCATTGGCACTGCAGTAATTTTTGGACTAGACCCAACTTGAAGGCTGAAGCTCACCCTCCTGACTTTGACTGAGTGATAAAAACCAGCAAGCAGTCAAGAGCAGCCTTGAACAAGATGGCAGTGGAGAAGGCATGTGGAAGGCAGAAACTCTCATTAATCTGCAGGCTCCCCATACCCAGACCATTACAGAGAGACTCCCTAGAAACAGTTGCCTGTACCTCAGCTCTGATTCAAGTCCCATTGAATCTAGTCCTATTCTACTAGGTAGGAATTTAGGAGTGCCCTGATGTTCAGTCTTATGTGTCAACCTAAATAGGTCATGTCTAGATGAAACACCAGTTTAGATGTTGTTGTAAAGGCATTTTTAAAGATGTGATTAATGTTTAAATTGGTTGACTTTGAGAGCATCAGATTACTCTCCATAATGTGGGTGGGCCTCATCCAATCAGCTGAAGGCCTTAAGGACAAAGACAGAAATTCCCCAAGGAAGAGGGGATTCTGCCTGCAGTCTGCCTTTGTACTCAAGATCGCAGTATCAGCTCTTCCCTGGGTCTCTAGCTTGCTTTGCAGATTTCAGACCTGCCATCCCCTACAATCCTGTGTGCCAATTCCTTAAAATAAATCAATCTCTCTTTCTCTCACTACACCCTCTCTCCCTCCCTCCCGCTCTCTCTCCACACACACACACACACACACACACACAATTGATTCTGTTTCCTTTGGAGAACCCTAACACAACTACCATCAAGTCCAAACATACATGGCCTTTCTATAATTTGGTGTCAGCGAGGATATTTATAGCTGGTGGGGCTGGCTTTGCTCTCAGGCCTGATCTCATTGAGGATAAGCCTGCAGGAAAAACCAACAGGAGGCATGGGAGAAAATACAATGCACACTGACAGCCCAGTTTAAACAGTACCAGGAACCTTTATAGCAGCCTGCTTTGAAAGAACCTTTTTTAAAAAAAAAACTGTGTCCTTTCCCCCATTATAGCTTTCTGTCTATTCATCTTTCTGACGCTCTTTGTTTCTCCCACTCTTGTGGGGAATCTGCCATATAGCAGCACCCCCCACCCCCAGACTTATTCATGGGGTAGATAGTCAAGGCAACAACAGCCCATGTCTGTTCTATACCAGAGCTCATCACCAGGCTAGCTGTATGGGAGGCAGCAGGGGAAGTGCTATACGGATGCTCAGAGGCTGGCTTAATGCAATTGAAATTGATGCTCCCGAGAGGAGAGAGCCGCAGAGCTGGAGCTGCAGATAGAATTAGTAGGGGAGGGGACTGGGCTAGAACAGGGACAGAGGGAGAAGGTGGGCCTGGTGGGCCAGGGCCTTCTTTTGAGCAATGTGATTACCTAGAAAACCATGAGACAGGACATAAGGGCTGCAGAGAGGGATAGGCTGACAGGCAGTTTCTCCCCTTGCACATCCTCTCTGGTCACAGAGACAGTTAAGGGACCATTATCCCCATACCATCATGGATGCCAGGTGCACAAGACGTGATACTAATCACTTTCCTGCATCCAGTCAAATGACTGTGTGGAAGCACGTGAAGCTATACCAACACCATCCATCGTACTATTATCTTTGGTACCTAGAGAAAACTAACTCCTATAGGTGGGTTGCCATAGTGACATACAAGCACTAGCAGGCTTAGTTGCTCAATCCTGTCCAATTCTTTGTGACCCCAAGGATGGTAGCCTGCCAGGCTCCTCTGTTCATGGGATTCTCCAGGCAGGAATATTGGAGTGGGTAGCCATTCCTTTCTCCACAGGATCTTCCTGATCCAGGGATTGAACCAAGTCTCCTTCATTGAAGGCAGACTGTTTACCATCTGAGCCACCAGGGAAGCCCAATACTATATATATCTTCTTTGCCGAACTATATATATATATATATATATATTTTTTTTTTTTTTTTGCTGAACTTCTTTGCTGAACTATATATATATAAAATTCAGCACTTTAAAAAATTGCCATCATCTATCTGATGATTTTCATTGAAATTCCCTGAATTATAAATTTTAAAAGATAATTACTTATAGCTCTTGACATCACTTTTCAGACAAGAAGGACAGGATGAGGGGACATTTGTGGGTGAGGTTTTGTGGATGGAGAGGGATATGGTGTTTGGAAGTCTTTGTGATGGGTATAGCAGGGCCTCTCCATCCTTCCTCCTTACTAAGTCAGAAATCTCATGTAATATATAAAAATAAACAGTTGTAATATTCTTTTAGATATCATTTTAGGATGACTAGAATGAGTTACTATGCTGTGATATGTCATGGAAAGAATGTATCTCCTTTCTTCTCATTCAGAATTCACAGGAATGTCCTATGACAAGTTATTCTGCTTAAGTCAACCAAAGCCTTGGCAACCCCCCAAAAGTGGAATTCTCAAGCAGAGACTATCTTACCACCCCTCACCGCAGGGGGATATTTGGCAATGTTTGGAGACATGTTTTGGTTTTTGTGACTCTGTGTGTGTGTGTATACTCAGTCCTGTCTGCCTTTTGCGACCCCATGAACTGTAGCTTGACAGGTTCCTCTGTCCATGGGATTCTTCAGGCAAGAATACTGGAATGGATTGCCATTTCCTTCCCCACCCAGGGATCAAACCCTCATCTCCTGTGTCTCCTTCACCCCCGAGCCTCCTGGGAATGCATCACTCATGACTGGGGGAGGGATGCCACAGTGAGTAGAGACCAGGGTTGCTGCTAAACACCCAGCAGTGCACAGCCCCCACAGCAAAGAATGATCTGGCCCCATATCAACACTGTCAGGGTTGAGAAAACATTCCCAAGAACAAATTCTTCAGAGGGGCCCCTCTTCCCGGCCCTTGTGGGGAACATGAAATTGAGTGTAATTACAAACATCCCTGGCTTCTCTCTTTCTCCTGCATTCTTGGCCCCTCTCCTCCTTTCTCCAGGACAGCCTCCTCAGGAGAAATGGCACGTTTTTAAAAGGAATAAAAACAAATACTCCTATTTAGACTTTGCTAACTTTAACCCTTGTGTTTTCCAGCTTGCTTTGTTTTGCCTCTGAATCAACCAATGAGATGTGCACAGGCAGTCCAAGGGGTCAAGGTCACACGGGTGTGTGAATGGTCAGGCTTCCTATATGCCTCCTTTGGTCCTCAAAGAGATGTGTGCAAGGGTCCTGCAGGCCCCAGTGCAGGGAAGACTCCATCAGGCTGGGGCTTCCTTTTATCCTTCTTTTTTTAAAGGCACTTGAAATTTGAGGAGTGTGAACTTAAAGCAAATGGCAGGATACATCCAGCTTTTGTTTGAGGGCTCCCCTGGGTGAAGGGATGCCTTGCCTCATCAAAACTGTCGTTCTTGCTGTTCAGTTGCTCAGTCGCGTCTGATTCTTTGCTACTCCATGGACTGCAGCACACCAGGCTTCCCTGTCTATCACCGACTCCTGCAGCCTGCTCAAACTCATGTCAGTGATGCCATTGAGTCGGTGATGCCATC
This sequence comes from Oryx dammah, assembly GCF_014754425.2. Taxonomy (NCBI): domain Eukaryota; kingdom Metazoa; phylum Chordata; class Mammalia; order Artiodactyla; family Bovidae; genus Oryx; species Oryx dammah. Next base: position 30,394,663 of record NW_024070204.1, read on the forward strand.
CAACCATCTCATCCTCTGTTGTCCCCTTCTTCCCCTGCCTTCAATCTTTCCCAGTATCAGGGACTTTTCTAATAAATCAGCTCTTCACATCATGTGGCCAAAGTATCAGCTTCAACATCAGTCTTTCCAATGAATATTCCGGGTTGATATCCTTTAGGATTGACTGATCTCCTTGTAGTCTAAGGGACTCTCAAGAGTCTTCTTCAACACCACAGTTCAAAAGCATCAGTTGTTCGGTGCTCAGCCTTCTTTATGGTCCAACTCTTCACATTCATACATGGCTACTGAAACAAACCATAGCTTTAACTATATGGATCTTTGTTGACAAAGTAATGTCTCTGCTTTTTAATATGCTGTCTTGGTTTGTCATAGCTTTTCTTCCAAGGAGCAAGCCATCTTTTAATTTCATAGCTGCAGTCACCATTTACAGTGATTTTGGGGCCCAACAAAATGAAATCTGTCACTGTTTCCTTTGTTTCCCCATCTATTTGCCATGAAGTGATGGGACCGAATGCCGTGATCTTTGTTTTTTGAAAGTTGAGTTGTAATCCAGCTTTTTTACTCTCCTCTTTCACTTCCATTAAAATTGTCTAGACTCAGAAATAAAGGTGTCTGTCAGGAGTCAAGATGGAGGAAGTTTGATACAGTACACTGCTTACAATATCTTTCTTGATGTGGCTTAGGCCTTGCTGTACTCCTCAGAGCCTAAGCAAGCCTTGCTTATCTAGAAGCCTCTAGGGCTGAGGCTAAAAGTAAGAGAAAGTGGTTTGCTTAGGGCACAAAATTCTTGGAGACACTCACTCTCAGGGTCCTGAAAGCTCAGGTTCAGGGCAGCACCAGCCTGAGAGTGCCCCAGGCACCTCTCTTGTTTCATTCTAGTCCTGACCCTGAGATTGCCCAGTTCTCACAAGGGCTTGGAGCTGCCTCATGCCATTGGCAGGACATAGGAGGATACAAAACGTGAAATTCCCCAGGATTGTGAGTTACTGCAAACCTCCTTTTCTCCATCTTTGGAAATAAACCCTAACAAGGTCTCTTAGCCTCACATTCTTCCTTCCAGGTCTCAGTCAGCCTATTCTTAGTCCAGGATTATTTTACTTGGTTCTCTAAGTTGCCTGTACTATCTTTCCATTTCCAAACCATTTATATACTCCTCTTTCTGACTATCCAAGTAATATCTTTCTTTTGACCCTTCTGAATCCCTGTAGTTCTCAGTTTGCTCCTTATTTAAGGTCCTTGCCAATGTTGTCATCCTCTTTTTCTTGGCTCATTATTAATTTCTAACTTACTATTTGTGGTAGGTTAAATAATGGCTCTTGGACTGCAAGGAGATCAAACTTGTCAATCCTAAACAAAATCAACCCTGAATATTCATCGAAAGGACTGATGGTGAAGTTGAAGCTCCAATACTTTGGCCAACTCATTGGAAAAGACCCTGATGCTGGGAAAGATTGACGGCAAGAATAGAAGGGGGCAACAGAGAATGAGATGGTTGGATAGCACCACCAACTCAATGGACATGAATTTGAGCAAACTCTGGGAGAGAGTGACGGATAGAGGAGCCTGGTGTATTGCAGTCCATGGGGTCACAAAGATACGGAAATGACTTAGCAACTGAACAAGAACAACAAAATAATGGCCGTGTCCTAATCCCTGGAACCTGTGCCTTTTACCTTATGTGGTAAAAGAAGGGATTTGCAGATGTGATTAAGGATCTTGAGATGGGAGTTTATCCTGGATTATCCAGATGGGCTCCTAAGATGATCACAGATGTCCTTATAGAAGGGAGGCAGAGGGAAATTTGACTACAGAAGCAGGAGATGCGATGATGGAAGCCAGAGGTTGGAGTGATTTGAGCAGGAGTTATGAGCCAAGGAATGTGGGGAGCCTCCGGAAGCTAGAAGTGAGGAAAACAAGGAAACATATTCTCCCCTCAGAGACTGCAGAAGGGAGCTGCCCCATCAATACTTTGACTTTAGCTCAGTGAGGCTGGTTTCAGACTTCTGGACTCCAAAGTTACAAGAGAAGACATCTGTGATTTTGTTTTTAAATTTGTATCTATTTTTAGCTGCACTGGGTCTTTGTTGCTGTATGCGGGTTTTCTCTAGTTGTGATGAGTGGGGGCTACTCTCTAGCTGCAGCCAGTGGCTCAGGCTTCTCATTGCGGTGGCTTTTCTTGTTGCAGAGCACAGGCTCAGTAGTTGTGGTTGCCACACGGCATGTGGAATCTTCTCAGACCAGGGATCAAACCTGTGTCCCCTGCATTGACAGGTGGGTTCTTAACCACTGACCACCAAGGAAGTCCCAATCTGTGTTTTAAACCACTAAGTTTATGCCTATTTTTTTTATAGCAGCACCAGGGAACCAATACACTATCCTTGTAGTTTAGTAAATAGTACATATGGTGTTCTAGACCATGTACACTGTGAATCAGCATAGCCCAGGGTTAAAAGTACTGGTTTAGGAGCAATCAAACCTGGGTTCAAATTCTGGCTGACCCATGTAATAGTCTTTGGCAAATAACTTGACTAACGGGCTTTTGAACTTTCCTCCTTCATAAGGCAGACAGTGTTAGGCATGCATTTTCCACTTTCCATTACAAACAGAGCTCTGATTTTGTATACGGTGGTAAATGTGACTATCTTAAAACTAAGCACACTGCACAGTCTCTCTCAAGGCTACAAGCAGCCATGGATACTTCTTGCCAGTGGTCATTTCTGGGAGGGACTTCAGAGAAAGTTCTTTAGAAGAGAAGTTTCGGTTGATTTATCTGGCATGCTCCTTTGTCCTTGGACTTATCTTCTCAGAATGCCACATACTAAGAATGGTGGAGGGGAAAGGTAGACTTACCTTGGGTCCCTAATGGAATCATAGAGAGAGTGTTCTAGCCATGATCTACTTACATCTAGGCTTCTTGCTTTGTGAGAAGAATAAGCCCCTTCTTTGGTTAAGTCCCTGTTTTTTTGTGCTCTGTGTTTAGTTAATCCTATGATTCATTGTTTGCTCCACTCTTGTGGGACTTATTCTGTCTTTGATTCTAGTATTCTAGTACACTGTGCACGGATCTCTCATTGAGTCCTAAACAACCTGAAGGAGGTATATTACCAGCAAGTAACAGCACAGGCTCTGGGGTGCAGTAGACCTGGTGTGTTGGTCAGGATGAGTGGTGCTAGGTACCCAGCAGATCGAACTCAAAGTCTTTGTGGTCTCACGCTATAGAAGCATGCTGTCATTCAGGGAACTAGGTCCTTACCATCTTGTAGTTCTTTGCAAATGCCTAATCTCATTAGCCCTGGAGGAATGCATGGCAATCCACTCCAGTATTCTTGTCTGGAGAATCCCATGGACAGAGGAGCCTAGTGGGCTACATACAGTCCATGGGGTTGCAAACAGTCAGACACGACTGAAGTGCTTTAGCAGTCTCGTTAGAGTGGTTTTCTGGTGTATGTAATTATGAACTTGGGCAGACAGAGGTACTTATTAGATTCAGCTATAAGAAACTGACATTTGAACAGAAAAGTAGTCTACAAAATAGCAGCTTCATGTGATTCTACCTAGTTTTGATTTTAAGCAAAAGACTCTCTACATCCATTTCTTTAGCTATAAAATGGGATACTAATACTCCCTCCTTCTAGGGAGCTTATGAAGATTCAATAAAAGAATTTTGCATAGTATCCAACATACAGTAGGAGGCTCAAAGAGTTAAATATTTTTTACCCAGTTCCTAGCACAGTTACTAGCCACTCCTTAATTACCTTAAAAAAAAATTGAGATCCGTATAATTCACATACCATAAAATTCACCCTTTTAAAGCATACAGCTCAGCGGTTTTTAGCGTATTCATAAAGTTGTACAGAAATCACCACTAACTCCAGGGCATTTTCATCATCCCACAGAGAAGCCATATACCCAATTAACAGTCACTTTAATTATCTTTTGAATGAATAACCTTTATCTCAGAATGGCTGAGAATATCTGGCTCATAGGACCCACTCAGTATTTATTGATTTTATTGGTCCTTACTAAGGAGAAACAGTCCTTGTTTATTCAACAATTTGATAACCTAATTTAGTATGAGGGTGTGCGCATGATCACTGGCGTTCCACATTTAAGCTCAGGATATCAGCTTCCCCCACCTGAGGGTAATAAAAAGACAAAATAATAACAAGCACCATAATGACGTTGGTAGTAATCCTGGCTGTGTATTGAAGATGACACAAGGGAGCTGTTGCAGAGTGGTGAGGCTGTGGGGCTCTTCTCCACGGTCAGGAGAGGATTCCCTGGGGAGTTTGGGAGGCAGAGCTCCGATTTCCACATTCCTCTCACCTGCACTGACCTCCTTCTTGTTCTCCTGCTGGCAGTCGCTGCAGCTCTTATGGCTGCAAGAGAAGAAACAGAACCAGTGTTCAGGAGGGTGCCTCGAAAGCTCCTCACTTGTATTAATCGTTTACTTCAGAACATTTTATAAATAGCTCTATTTTGGGCACACACAAATAAGGGCAAGTCAAAGTGAAAATAGCCTACTTCTTCTTCTTAGCTAAGAATGCCTACCTTCCACACCTGTCCAACCGGATGGGATGTGTCATAGGGGGAGTTGATCTGATTCTGTTCAGATTGACAGCTGCAGAAGCAGATACATCTTTGCCTACTTTACATTCTTAAAGAAAGGTCATCCTGGAAGACAGCGCAGTTTAGTATTTGTGTTACTCTGCTTGGTTCATTGTTTCAAAAGGTTAACCACCGTACTGTACTTATTCTGGAGACGGTTCATTGCTCTTACTCTGAAACAGCCCAGTTCTCTTTCACACCTGCTGTGGCTACGAGGGCATCCTTCCGGCTTGGGTCCTTCCTTAAGGGTGTGAACTGCTGTCAACGTAGAAGGAACAAGAAATAGTGTGCACTGCATCAAAATCGAAAGATAGGCCGACCTCAAAAGATACTTCATGTTCAGTTCCAGACCACTGCAATAAATTGCATATCACAATGAAGCAAGTCATGTGAATATTTTGGTTTCCCAGTGCATATAAAAGTTATGTTCACACTAAGAGAAAGTTGCTCAGTTGTGTACGACTCTTTGTGACCCCATGGACTGCTCCCATGGAATTCTCCAGACCAGAATACTAGAGTGGGTAGCCTTTTCCTTCTCCAGGGGATCTTCCCAACCTAAGGATCGAACCCAGGTCTCCAGCATTGCAGGCAGAGTCTTTACCAGCTGAGCCACCAGGGAAGCCCAAGAATACTGGAGTGGGTAGCCTATCCCTTCTCCACTGGCTCTTCCCGATCTAGGAATCGAACTGGGGTCTCCTGGATTGCATGTTCACATTATACATAGTCTATTAAGTGTGCAAATAGCACTGTATCTCGGAGAAAGTGATGGCACCCCACTCCAGTACTCTTTCCTGGAAAATCCCATGGATGGAGGAGCCTGGTAGGCTGCAGTCCATGGGGTGGTGAAGAGTCAGACCCGACTGAGTGACTTCCCTTTCACTTTTCACTTGCATGCATTGGAGAAGGAAATGGCAACCCACTCCAGTGTTCTTGCCTGGAGAATCCCAGGGACCTGGGAGCCTGGTGGGCTGCCGTCTATGGGATCACACAGAGTCGGACACGACTGAAGTGATTTAGCAGCAGCAGCAGCAGCATTATATCTAAAAGAGTACATACCTTAATTTAAAATACTTTATTGCTAGAAAAAAATGCTAACCATCTGAACCTTCAATAAATTGTAATGTTTTTGCTGGTGGAGGGTTTGAAATATTGTGAGAATGTACCAAAACATGGCACAGAGACATGAAGTGAACAAATGTTACTGGAAAATGGCATCGATAGACATGCTCAATGCAGGGTTCCCACACTTCAGTTTGCAAGAAATGCAATATCTGCAAAAGCACAATAAAGTGAAATGCAACAAAACAGGTTATATCTGTAGTTCTATTATTTTAACACCTGATGCCTGAGAATGAACAGATACAGAAAAGAAATGTTTAATTGTGTATGTAAGTAACTTGGTGGCAAAATCTTTAAAAAAAAGGAACAATCAAAATAAAACTTGCTGGCAAAATAAAGAAACAAAAACGAAAATATAAACAGCCCATTGGTTACAATTGGTTACACAGTTGTCTTGAATCACATGGAATATTAAATCTGACCTTTGACAGAACAGGAAGTGAGGGTCAAAGAGGTGAAATGACTTGCCCCAGCCCTTTTCTGGTCAAGACTACTTTTGGCCTCTGGTCTCTGCTCTTCAGCATTTTTCTGTCACTCTATATAGTCCCCCACATATCAATTCTGAGTGACAATAACAGAGTTCGTGCACTTCTAATCCTTCTTTCTTTTCACATATAAGTAATATCTTATGGTATTTGTCTTTCTCTTTCTGATTGACTTAGTTCGATAATCTCTCGGTCCATCCACGTTGCTGCAAATTGCATTATTTCTAAAGTAGCCTTTTAAATAGGGCGAAAAAAGTATTTATTTGTGTTTTTCATCAAAAATAAATAAGACAGAAATGATGGTGTTGATTTCTTCACTTTGCTATGTCCCTTTGTGTGCAGGTCATGTTTTTTTCATTGGTTTTATACCCTAGTCGGACTTATACATACTTACAGATGACTTTTCATGTTCAGGATTAGTGGGGGTATAAAACTAACAATAGCCTAAGCCCTACTGTGGAAGAGCAAAACTATTTAGTTCTTGCAGTCTAGGCCTGATAATCTACCAGAAGTCACTGAGGGATAAGCATGTCCCATATAAAGTGTTACTAAAAAGTAGGCCCTACTCAGCCATTAAAAAGAATACATTTGAATCAGTTCTGATGAGATGGATGAAACTGGAGCCGATTATACAGAGTGAAGTGAGCCAGAAAGAAAAACACCAATACAGTATACTAACACATATATATGGAATTTAGGAAGATGGCAATGATGACCCTGTATGCAGGACAGCAAAAAAGACACAGATGTGTATAGCGGACTTTTGGACTCAGAGGGAGAGGGAGAGGGTGTGATGATTTGGGAGAATGGCATTGAAACATGTATAATATCATGTAAGAATCGAAATGCCAGTCTATGTCTGATGCAGGATATGACACGCTTGGGGCTGACGCGCGGAGATGACCCAGAGAGATGTTGTGGGGAGGGGGGTGGGAGGGGGGTTCATGTTTGGGAACGCATGTACACCTGTGGTGGATTCATGTCAATCTATGCCAAAACCAATACAGAATTGTAAAGTAAAAATTAAAAATAAATAAATAAATTAAAAAAAAGTAGGCCTTTTAAAAAACAGAGACACCAGAAGCTATACACTTGTCTTACTTGGTTAATCATAGTTGAATTTTTGAAACGGAAAGTAATAAGCTGATTTTTTTTGAACAATATGTTTACTAAAGAGACTGTACTTTGAAAAGACCACAGTTCTGAGTAAGGTAAAGTAGCATTGTCATCTTGACCCTAGGCTGTTGGTTTCTGTGATGGTCCAGAGTCAGACATCCTGAACTCCAGCATTCTAAAGTGTTGCCTGATTGTTCTTAGTTTTTTTTTTTTTTTTTGAGTTTTCTCAACACAGGCATCATTTAGGTCTTGGGTTAAGTGTCTTTAACAGGGCTGTTGGTGGGTTGAGTTCTTGTTTCAGCAGAAACCTTGACAGATTGGATTGTCCTTCTAATCACTGTGACTAATGTACTGGTTCCTATATTCGATAGTTCACGTGGTGCTTCTGAACAGTCTCCCTACGGATGTGATGGTTACCCAGCCAGGTAAACTCTTGCATCAGACCCCAGCTAAAGAGGAGAACGCTTGGATTATATTTTCATATTGGTTTCATATGCCACAGGCATAGCAACATAGGATGCATGTTAAGTTATGAGCAATCCAAAAAATTTACCTAAGCAAGATGATACCTATATGTATTGTCTGCCACAGCAGTCTCCTTGGGAGGTTACGCACTTGTTCAAACAGTAATAACATATTTACACGCACCTCTTTTTTTGAATTGTCACCAAGGCAAATTAGTGATCCATATAAAGACTTCATTTTATAAATGTCTTAGTTACTCATCCATCATGAATCTGAGACTTTTTTTTGGTTTTCACAAAGAGAAATTGACCTCACTTGGACTTCCTTGGTAGTCCAGTGGTTAAGACTCTGCACTCCCAATGCAGAGTTTGTGAGTCTGATCCCTCGTCAGGGAACTGAGATCCCACATGCCCTGTTGCATGGTCAAAAAATAAAAAGAGATCATACTGTCTGGTTTTTGTCCTTCTTACTTCTTCATCTTGGCGTTTGTTGATATGTTCTTTGTTCTGTCCACTCTATTCAGATCATGGCTGGTGAGATCTCTTTGTCAGGATCTTCTGGCTGTTGGTGCCACATCTTTGCTACTCTTGGCGAGTGAGGAAGATACCCTGCTGAGTGCTACAGCACCCTGAGGGGTTCCAGGATTCATTGAGGCTGCCTTAGGCCTGCCCTCCTTGACATGTCACATAGACGTTTCCGCGCACACCCTGGTTGTGCAGAGGACCTCCGAGAGAGTGCCCATCTGGAAAGCTAGGCAATGATTTGCTTTGCCCCCAATCCCCAAACTCTCTGGGGATCTTCCCCCAGGGCTGGCCTGGGGACAGAGAACAACTGCTTCTCAAAGGCACTACAGACATTCCATTTCTCTTCTCTCGCAGACTAGGGAAAATCTCTTAGTGGGAGATTTCCCTAGCGGGAAAATCTCCAGTGGGAGTAGGGGCAGACAGGTTAGAATGTGACTAATTACGTGTTATTTTAAATCTATAATTTATGCCTGGAATCCTAAGATTTTGAAAGCTAAAAGCCAAGAATCCGACCCCCTTGCTCTGCTCTGACATTCTTTGTGGAATGATGGGAGTGAGAAAGTGGGGGTGGGGGAGAGGGAGGGTCAGGAGGGAGGAAGTGCTGGGAACTGGAGCCACAATGGGTCATGTTTCAAAATAATATCCTGCTGCTTGTTTAAACCTTTTCCTGAAGTTTTGGGAGGAATGAGTAATGGAAGATATTATCAGGGCAATGAAGTGTGAGGAACCATTTGAAAGTTTCCCCAAACTCTCTAGCAGGTCTCTAGGAGTTTCTCGATAGCCCTCTCTTCCTCAAGTTCTGGTCCTTCATGGTTATTGAGTGCTTTCCCTAGCTCTTTTTCTTCTCCTCTCAGCTCCCCAAACCGCCTCCCTTTCTGGTCTACCTAGGGATACCCCAATTTCAATTCATTTCCTTAGCCTTCTTCTCTCTCTTTTGGTGGCACCACCAGGCATGTGGGATCTTAGTTCTCCGACAAGGGCTTGAACCCAAGCCCCCTGCACTGGAAGTTAGAGTCTTAACCACTGGATCACCAGAGAAGTCCCTAGCCTCCTTTTTTCATTTTTAAAAATTTTCATTTATTTACTTAGTTTTGGCTGGGCTGGGTCCTCGTTGCTGTGTGGACTTGTCTCTAGTTGTGGTTAGTAGGGGCTACTCTCTAGCCGCAGTGCGAGAGCTTCTCATTGCAGTGGTTTCTCTTGTTGCTGAACTCAGGTTTAGGGAGCAGGGTCAGTACTTGGTGGCACGTGGTCTCCGTAGTTGTGGCTCCCGGGCTTGGTTGATCTGAGGTAAGTGGGATCTTCCCAGATCAGGGATTGAACCTGTGTCTCCTGCATTGGCAGGCAAATTCTTTACCACGGAGGCACAAGGGAAGCCCCCTGACCTTCTTTTTGTATTATCCACTGTTTCTAGACCCAGATTTGAACCAGGAACTACAGTCCTATCATACCCAAAGATTCCCTCTAGGAATTTTTTGTGAAAGGAGCAACTCCCATCGCCATCCTGTAGAGATACGTGCAGGTTTTGCTTCCCTCTTGCTGGAGGCAACTGCAATCCTATTTTGCTGTAAATAAAATTTCTCCTTTCTCTTTTACTCAAGTGTAAAATTTTTTTTGACATTATATTTACTTAAAAATGATAGAAATCACTTCTGAACAAAGATTTCCCAATAGTTTTGCCAGGAACCACAACCCAGGAAAATGGAACCAGCTAAATTTGCATGCAAAGTATCATATCTCCCTGCTTCTAAACATTCATACTTCCTTAACCATTCTCCACCTCCTGAGGCTCAGAGAAATGAAGCCCAAACCTACCACAGGCACACCACTTGGTCCCCTCAGTGACACAGACTGAATGAAAACTTCTGTTAAAGGGGCAAGGGATGGAGGTGCAGAGGATTCTATGTTCATTTATGCCTGCTTGGTTTACCTGGAACATTAAGCATGATTTTGAAGGAGACCAAATATGTCATCCCAAAATATGCCTTAATATTGCTGCTGCTGCTGCTGCTGCTAAGTCGCTTCAGTTGTGTCCGACTCTGTGCGACCCCACAGACGGCAGCCCACCAGCCTCCCCCGTTCCTGGGATTCTCCAGGCAAGAACACTGGAGTGGGTTGCCATTTCCTTCTCCAATGCATGAGAGTGAAAAGTGAAAGTGAAGTCGCTCAGTCGTGTCCGACTCCTAGCGACCCCATGGGCTGCAGCCTACCAGGCTCCTCCATCCATGGGATTGGCCAGGCAAGAGTACTGGAGCCTTAATATTGACATCAACATTATTTTGAGCTAGAGGTACTTGGAAAAAAACAAAACAAAACAGCAAGTACAAGAAGGATGGACTTCCCTGGTAGTTTGATGGAAAAGAATCCTCCTGCCAATGCAGGAGACTTGCAGGAGACATGGGTTCAATCCCTGGATTGGGAAGATTCCCTGGCACAAGAAATGGCAACCCACTCCGGTATTCTTGCCTGGAAAATCCCATGGACTGAGAAGCCTGGCAGGCTGGCAGGCTGTAGTCATGCATGGTTACTTTATTTCATTATGATTCAGAGTTTCATAAAGTATGTTTTTTTAAGGAATTAATTTGTATTTTTGCCTATATATTTTTAAAAAGTCAAATAGCACTAGAGGGGGGAAAAGAGTTTGGGGAGGGAAGTTTTCACATTGATGCTCAGACTTTGACTCCATCTTCGGTAGTCTATCTGTCCCTTAACTCTTCACACAGACCATCTCCTGTCGGATTCTCCCAAAAAAGACTTAGCTGCCTTCTCCTTCAAGGGTGGGCTGGATGTGCACCGTGGATCTAATTGCCCCATTGTTGCTGTTCAGTCACTAAGCCGCGTCCAGCTCTGTGACCCCAAGAACTGCAGCACGCCAGGCTTCCCATCCTTCACTCTCTCCCTGTGCTTGCTCAAACTCACGTCCACTGAGTCAGTGATGCCGTCCAACCATCTCATCCTCTGTCGTCTCCTTCTCCTCTTACCTTCGGTCTTTCCCAGCATCAGGGTCTTTTCCAATGAATCGGCTCTTTGCATCAGGTGGCCAAAGTATTGGAGCTTCAGCTTCCACATCAGTCCTTTCAATGAATATTCAGGATTGGTTTTCCTTTAAGATTGACTGGTTTGATCTCCTTGCTGTCCAAGGGATTCTTAAGAGTCTTCTCCAACACCACAGTTCAAAATCATCAATTCTTCGGTGCTCAGCCTTCTTTATGGTCCAACTCTACATCCATACATGACTACTAGAAAAATTGTTCACCTTTTTTTTCCACCCCAACCCCTGCACCCCAAGACTTCCATGCCATTTCAGGTTTGTATTCTGAATTTTTCAGGATTCTGCTTCTATTTTGCCAAATTCCTGAACATCCCTCCACTTGCCCTCCCTCTTCATATTTTGGACTTCTGTGCCCCATACATTCTCTGCGATAGTGGCCCTGAGAGGACTCTTCTTGGACCACTTGCTGCAGGGAGTGAGATGGACCCAGGGCCTGCTGGTCACTATGGAATGCTGTTTTTAACCACGTGTCATCCTGTTGGGCCCATGGCCTCCTTTCTCTCCTAGGTACATGTCCTTTCCTGTTGCACATTGGGACCTAGGAGTTTATTTTTGGTGGCCGCCTTGAGCCCACACAGTTCCACAGCTGTGCGAGAATCAGTGGCAGAGAAGGAAGGTTGCCTCTCTCCTCTCTGCATTCAGGCAAATGAATTTCAAAGCAGAGTTATTTGGACCCAGTGGTTTAAGTTTAGAAGAACAGCCTTCCTTTCCCTTATTACTGCTAGTGCTCCCTCTGTTGCACCTGGACAGGTGCACAGACAGCTTAGCTGGCATGCATACATGCCAAGTTGCTTCAGTCGTGTCCGACTCTTTGCAACCCTATGGACCATAGCCCACCAGGCTCCTCTGTCCATGGGATTCTCCAGACAAGAATACTGGAGTGGATTGCCATGCCCTCCTTCAGAGGATCTTCTTGACCCAGGGATCGAACCTGCAACTCTTCCACCTCTTGCATTGGCAGGCAGATTCTTTACCACTAGGGCCACCTGGGAAGCCCACCAGCTCAGGCCAGGTCCAGATGAAAGTGACTTTGATATTCTAGCAATTCATCACGTCTTACTATAACAGAACCATCTCCTCTATAGTGTGTCTAGTTTCCAGTTCTTTCTTCTTTTTCAGCCTATCAAGGAGGGGAAATTTCCCCCCTGTTCCTCTTGGTTCTTCTGGCTGGTCTAATAATTAAATTGACACAAGACAGATTAATAGGAGAAAACCACATTTAATTTGTATGTGCAGGAGCTTATAGAATAGGAGATTTAAAGAAGTGACCAAAGCGGGCAACTTCTTTAATCCTTTTTAGACAAAGGAAAAATAAATTTGTGAAGAACTGACAAGACCAAAAAGTTTGGGCTTGGGGTAGTGAATTAGTAAAGATGTAACAAGGTTTTTTCTACAACTTCTTGGCCTTGAAGTCCCTGTCTCTGGTAATAAAAGATGCTTCTCTATCTCTTGCTCCAGAGAGGGTACTTTTCACATGGGAGATTTATTTCCTGCTCACAAGGGGACAAAGGAGGGTCAGAATGTCCTTCATGTATCAGCTGTTTCTGAAGTAATTTCAACTTAAAGTAATCCATGTAACAAAGTGGCACATTTTAGGGCTGCCTGCCCTGAACCCCAAACCACATCTCAGTCCTTTCTTTTTCCATGTGATCAAATCCAAACTCCTTGCACTTCATTAAGGGCCCTCTGCCATCTGGCTTCACTCTGCTTTTCCAGATGAATTTCCTATTGTTCCTCCATGCTATTTTTCTACACCGATAGAATCCACTGCTCATAGCCTCTCAATGTACCTTACTCATTTTGTGGTCATACCTAGCTCAGAGTCTTCCTCTATTCCCACTTCAAAGGTTCTCTCTCCTCTCCCTTGGTCAAGCTTAAGGCTGTTTCCCTCTTCAAAGCATTCTCAGTCTATTCCAATTTAGAGGCCCAGGTCTCTGTGAAATTTTATAGTATTTGTGGTTGTAGCTTTCACTTGACAATTACATGGAGTCTTGTACCATTTCATGTATGTGAAGTGAAAGTTGCTCAGTGGTGTCCAATTCTTTGCAACCCCATGGACTATACAGTCCATAGAATTCTTCAGGCATTCCCTTCTCCAGGGGATCTTCCAAATCAAGGGACTGAACCCAGGTCTCCTGCACTGCAGGTGGATTCTTTATCAGCTGAGCCACCAGGGAAGCCCAAGAATACTGGAGTGGGTAGCCTATCCCTTCCCGGGGTATCTTCCTGTCACAGGAATCAAACCGGGGTCTCCTGCATTGCAGGCAAGTTCTTTGCCAGCTGAGCTACGAGGGAAGCCCATTTCACATATACTGATACCTCAAAGAACAAACTCTTGGCTAACACAATCCATTCCTCTGGGCACAGAACCCACAGGAGGGAAGCTTCGGGATTCCTTGGTGCTGATAGGGTGAGGAGGAAGAGGCAGTGGTGCCATCGTGGATCTTGGAGAAAGGCTAGAACTGGGCTCTGGTAACTGCAGAGCCGGTATTTCCTGGGGCTTGGGAAGCCCTGGCATTGAGCCTGGGGAGGTGCCGTGTGGGCTCCCCCTCTGTACAGCCCATGGTCTCCAGTGGGGTTCTATGTCAGGAGAATATGCTCTTATTTAAACTCATCTCAGTCTTAGGGCCTTAATACATACTTCTTTCTCTGCTCCGAACCCCTAGCACCTAAATTTTAGCCTGGCTGTCTCTTTTCATTAGGGTCCCTGCCTGAATACTCCCATTTCACCTCTTTAAGGGTCTAAATTAACTTCACTCCAACACTCTTTACTACTTCATCTTGTTTTTCTTTTATTTTTTATAGTACTTATTTGAAATTACCATCTCTATTTAATTCTTTACTTGCTTGTTGTCTGCTCCATGAGTTTACAGTGAACCAGTCAGTTTTGTTCATTCCTGAATTCCCAGCACTTAGAGCAGTTCTGGCATATGGTAGATGCTCAATACACAGTTTATGAAATGAGGGAAACTGGGGAAGGACCTTTGGGCAGTTTCCTGCACTTGAGTAAAGAGAGTTGTAGCTCTTTCTTATCTTGGAGGAGTGTGTGCATGCTAAGTGACTTCCGTCTTGTCCCACTCTCTGTGACCCCATGGACCGTAGCCCCCCAGGCTCCTACGTCCATGGGATTCTCCAGGCTAAGATAGTGGAGCAGGGTTGCCATTTCCTCCTCCAGGGGATCTTCCAGACCCAGAGATGGAACCTGCGTCTCTTCTGTCTCTTGCATCACCTGGTGGGTTCTCTACCGCTAGTGCCACCTGGGAAGCCCGTCTTGGAGGGGAGGGAGCAGATACCGTGAGTCAAATGACTCCCCCCAGTTTCCTGGACTCTGTCCTTCCATAGCCAGAGAGAACCATATCCATAGTTCTCAGCGCCCAGGCCACCCAGTGATCTTCTAGTTACCCCACTACATAAGCTCAGTCCAATCAAACACCTCCTACAAAGCCCCAGGGCACTGCTGGCCCCAAGGGAACTCTAGTTGGCTGGTCACAGTCAGTAAGGGTGCTTCTCTAACTACCTTTGGTTGTGTAAACTCCAGGCTCGCAAGCTACCATGCTGGAACAGTGGTTCCTGAGTGAGTTTCATCTTTTTACAGTTTAATTTTCATATTTTTATTTTTGACTTTTTCATTTTTCTCATTGAAGTTTATCTTATATATTGTAAGTATCAAGTGAAATTTTACATCTGAATGGGCTTCCCAGGTGGCGCTAGTGGTAAAGAACCCCTCTGCCAATGCAAGAGACAGAAGAGACGCAGGTTTGATTCCTGGGTTGGGAAGATTCCCCTGGAGGAGGGCATGGCAAACCACTCCAGTATTCTTGCTGGAAGAATTGCATGGACAGAGGAGCCTGGCAGGCTACCGTCCATGGGGTTGCAGAGTGGGACATGACTGAAGCGACTTAGCATGCATGCATGGATGCATTACACCTATATATGCCTATCTCTTGATGAAGGTGAAAGAGGAGAGTGAAAAAGCTGGCTTAAAACTCAACATTCCTTGTACAAATTTCCTAGAAGCCTTTGTGCCGTCACAAAACAGAACGGGGCTCATTGGCTTTAAGAGACTGTAAATGAAAGAAACAATTTGAAAACCAAAATGGAAACAGACTACAGCAAGACTCAGACTCAGCAAGATGCACTGAGAGAAAAATAAGCTACAATAAAACATCATTAATTAAAAATTCATTATGGCAAGGCAAGTTTGATTAGGTGAAAAATGTTCATAAATGAAAAAAATTTAAATCCTCGATTAAATATGTGTGTATATCTATCAGGTATAAAGAGCAAATTCAGTGTATCTAAATAAAGGTGTGGCCACATAAAGATCCTTATGGAAGGTATTTTAATATAATTGACGAGAGTGATTAGAAACTACGCATATCAAGTGGGAAAAGGGTGATTTTTAAAGAGCATTTAAGTAGTTCAGACCCATCAGGCTTCCTTACGTACAATTAATTTGCTTTAGCAAACCCTTCAACTTTAAGCCATTATCTTCAATTCCAGGAGGAATCAACGAGGTTTTACTGTAAAAGTAGAATAACATTTCAAATGCTGAATCCAGCATCACCCATACCAAAAAAATTAGTCACAAATCTTTAGTTTGGAAAGCTATTGCTATACAATATAGCAAGAACCAAATGTTCACACAGCTGGAAGCAAAACCAGGTAAGGAGCAGGAAATCCTCACAGTGTTATACCACTGGTTCCTTTACTCATTAGGAATACAACTGCAATTTACAATCAAGCAGTAGAACCACTGCTTATGAAGAGGCACTAAATTGCAAGCATCTCAGCGGGGAGACAGAGAAGTATTTTTGAACGCAGTCATAGTGGGGAGCTGCGGAAAGGGGTTAGGTAGGATTCAACACGACACATTAGGAGCAAGATGCGTCTGCACTTTAGGTTTCTGAATAATATGATTACAGGTACAGTCGAGCAAATGAAAACCAGAACAACCAACATATGAACCCTGAGCTTCCACATTTCCCTTTCAGGTGAGACACTGACACGGACCATCATTATCTAGGAGAATATGGCTTTCATTAAATCTCAGTGTGTCTCCCAAGTGGAGTGCTTATAAAATAAGTTATTCTAAACCACGTACACTTAACTTTGGAATGGATACACACAGATACATGTAAACATCAAAAGAGTCACTCTGTTCCACGTCTGGGTCCAAACCAGTCCAGGCTTGGTGGAATATTAAGAGGCTGGGGCCTGATTAAACAATGAGGACGCAGGAGCCCAGACAGTACTAAATAAATCATTAGGAGACAATCAAGAAATGGCTTGTACCTTAAACCATTTCAGAAAACCAAGTTTGTCTAAATACTTTCAAGTCTGTCTTACTTTAGAAAAGCAGAACATTTAAAATCAAAATTATCTGAGTGTATTTAAAATTGCCACCCTAGTTCATAGTAATTTTCTATTTTATTACTTTTGGGCTAAGGATTAAATATTTTCTTAGGCAAAAATCTCTTCTATGTTCTCAATTATTATGCTGTAAACAATTTTTGTTTCATGGTTCTTTTTGTTTTTTTATTACTTGCAGTTTTGTTCATCTTCACTGAATTTCATATTTGAGAGACTCTTGTCTTGATTGAAACAAATTTGCACGACTATTGCTTTCTTCTGGTTTGGAGATAAGACTCTTACATGGCCTTGTGGACCTCCTAGAGAGCACGGTGCATTGACCTCCACCCTTAGATTGTAGTAAAGGGGAGAATGTGAGCCCTTACTTTCTCAGACTTGGGTCAGGGAGCTCAGCAGGGGCCCTATCTTTTTGAGTGACCCCGTAGGGATTTCATTGTTTCTTTCTGACTTCAAGAATAGGGATCCACTTTGTAACTCCTCAGAGGAACTGTTTTTTGGCTCATAACTTGTCCGTTTCTCCATGGAGTAGTTTTCTTGCCTTAATTTCACAGGAATGTAAGCTTCAGGAGCTCTGTAAGGGGTGAGGTTTTTGTCTGTTTTCTCTTCTGCTGTATTTGTACCACCAGCATCTGGGTCAGTGTCTGGTGTACATAGTAGGTGCTCAATAAAAATGTGTTCAATGAGTTTCTTAAAAAAAAGAAATCAACATTCAAAAAACCGAACAGCATGACATGCAGTCCCATCACTTCATGGCAAATAAATGGGAAAAAAGTGGAAACAGAGGCAGACTTTATTTTTTTGGGCTCCCAAATCACTGTGGACGGTGACTGCAGCCATGAAATTAGATGCTTGCTCCTAGGAAGAAAAGCTATGGTAAACCTAGACAGCATATTAAATAGCAGATACATCACTTTGCCAACAAAAGTCTGTATAATCAAAGCTATGGTTTTTCCAGTGATCACGTACGCATGTGAGAGTTGGACCATAAAAAAGGCTGAGAGCTGAAGAACTGATGCTTTTGAACTGTGGTGCTGGAGAAGACTTGAGAGTCCTTTGGACAGAAAGTAGATCAAAACAGTCAATCCTAAAGGAAATCAACCCTGAAAGTTCACTGGAAGCACTGATGCTGAAGTTGAAGTTCCAATACTTTGGCCACCTGATGCGAAGAGCCGACTCATTGGAAAAGACCCTGATGCTGGGAAAGATTGAAGGCAAGAGGAGAAGAGGGCAGCAGAGGATGAAATGGATAGCATCAGCGACTCAATGGACATGAGTTTGAACAAACTCCAGGAGACAGTGAAGGACAAGGAAGCCCGGAGTGCTGCAGTCCGTGGGGTCACAGAGACGGACATGACTTAGCAATTGAACAATGCCTATCTAACTACCACCCAGACCAAGATATATTCAGCATCCCAGCAGATTCCTTCATACTCACTCCAAGTGATAGTCCCCTGAGGCTAACCTGACCTAGATCGCTATGGATTATTTTTGCTTTTTTTGTGCTTTGCATAAAAGGAACTAGACAGCAAGTATTTCATTTTTAAGAAGTAGTCATGTAGCCTGATGTTGCATGCATAGAAGTGGGCTAGAGCGTTTGATGTCTCCCTCAGTCTGCAGCATCCAGGGTTTGAATCATGACTCATTCTCTGTATCACCTACAGCAGAACTTATTTAACCTTGTAAACCCTTGGTTTCTTTATAAAATGGAGAGAACAATCATTTCTACACTGGAAAGTGCTTATTAGGACGAGTGTTATATGTGAAGTGCCTCACTGCAGTGCCTGGAACATAGTGGTTGCTTGATAAATGTGTGTTGAATATGTATTCTTGGCTATAGTAGGCATTCATTAAATATAGATTCAAAGACTGTATGAGTCATATTCCTGCTTATAGCATGGATATCTCTTGGCTTCTGTGAGCTCACATTTGCAGAACTTTAGGTACATTTTTTTTTTTTTTTGCCCCACAACTTGCAGGATCTTAGTTCCCTGACCAGGGATTGAACTTCAGGCATCTGGCAGTGCAAGTGCCAAGTCCTAACCACTGGACTTCCAGGGAGTTCCCAGAACTTCAGTTTAGGAATAAGTGTGTGGGTGTGCGGTAAGGACTTCTGGGAAGACTTTTTTGCACTTTCTGGAATTAAACGTTATGACTGTGGCTTCCTTCCTTTGAATTCTACCAGCCAGGATCAAATACCAGAGTAAGGGGTAGCAGGCAAGGATCATTTCTTGGAAAACAGGCCAGAAGTGTTCTTTTTCAGATCTTTTTTCAGACATTTCACTTTAACACAAGAAACATTAATGGAGCAAGTGCAAAGCACGGTGCTCATCAGTTCAGTCGCTCAGTCATGTCGGACTCTTTGCGACCCCATGGACTGCAGCACGCCAGGCCTCCCTGTCCATCACCAACTTCTGAGTTTACTCAAACTCATGTCCATTGAGTCGGCGATGCCATCCAACCATCTCATACTCTGTCGTCCCCTTCTTCTCCAGCCTTCAATCTTTCCCAGCATCAGGGTTTTTTCAAATGAGTCAGTTCTTCGCATCTGGTGGCCAAAGTATTGGAGTTTCAGTTTCAGCATCAGTCCTTCCAATGAATATTCAGGACTGATTTCCTTAAGGATAGACTGGTCCGATCTCCTTACAGTCCAAGGGACTCTCAAGAGTCTTCTCCAACACCACAGTTCAAAAGCGTCGATTCTTCAGTGCTCAGCTTTCTTTATAGTCCAACTCTCACATCTATATATGACTACTGGAAAAACCATCGTTGCTAGTCATTCCCTCTTTCACTCACAGTCAAATCCAACCCTCGCTGCATCTTTCCCGGTTTCAGTTCAGGATGAGGGGCGGGCCCTTTAAGGCCCTGGAAAGGGTTTCGGTGTCGGTTTTTGGCGAGGAAGCCACGCCCCATAGCGTGTGCGTAGTCTCAGCGGGGCGGGGCCGGCGTCTCTCTGCTGCCGTCACTTCCGTTTCTCTGTCAGTCGCTAGTGAGAGAGCAGGAGGCACTTCGGCTACTGGAGCGGAGCGTGAGTGCACGGGACCCCGCCCCCACCCCTACCAGTCGAAGCACCGCTCGGCCGACCCCTACCTTCCCAGCTCGGCCACTCTCCGCCTGACGCCCGGGTTCCTTGTCGGCCACGGCCGCAGGAAATGGCGGCGCTGCCTGATCTCCCCCTTCCCTTGCTCGGCCTCCCCGGACCCCCTTCTCCGTCCCCAACTACGAGCCCCACGCGTTTCAGGCCCCTTGGCGCCTGAAGCTGGCTCCCGGGAACGGCCCCGGGGTAGCGGGTGAGGCGATCTCGGGCGGCGGGTGCGGCCGGGCGGGGCCGAGGAGCCTCGGGAAGGGGCCCGGGGCACCCCCGGGACAATGCAGCAGCGGCCCGGTCCCGGGCGGGGGCGCGTGCGGGGCCTGCGTCTCTGGGGTCCTCATCCTGGCTCCCCGGAGCTGGGACGCTCTAGGGGCGGGAGGGAGCGGACCGGGTCGGAGGAGGCCGGGGGTGCGGCGGGGGAGTCCGAGGGTGGAGGAGTGAACGGCTGGTGTGTTGGGGGGAGTGAGTTCTTCGAGGGAAGAAAATGGCGCTTGGTGCAAGTCCCTCCTCTTTCCACTCCGTCTCCTCTGCATTTCGCCGCCTCCTACGCCCCCTCCGACCAACCTGTCTCCCACCGCCCCAGCCATCGCTGGTCCCGGGGTTCGGGCGGCTTGTTGGCATCCCGGGACCCGCTTCCCCCGTTTGGGTGCTTACCACCCTCGTGTGGTGCCGAATTCTCGTGCCCTTTAGTTCTAGTTTATCTTTACCTCTTATTTTCTAATCCTTCTTCCCCCAGGCCTTTATTAAAAATCGAAGATTTCCTTTTTTTTTTTTTAAGCTGTTTTTTGCTTTTTCTGTATATTCCGCACGAGTATTACTCGTAATTCAGTATTACTTTGCCTGAATTACGAGCCACGCCGTCCCCACTCCCCGCTCCCGAACAGTAAAGGCTCATTAAGTAAAAGTGAAAATATATTTTGTTAGTAGTTCAAAGAGTAGTTTAGTTACCATTATCTGGTTTTCATGACGGAGGGACTTATTTGGGTTAAACACGAGGTGGTTCTTTGAAATGATCTTAGCCACCCCGGGCGCCTTTAATGAGCAGATGGTGTAGTTATGCTTGACCGTTTCAAAGTGAAAAATAGGTTATGTTCAATTTAATTACCTTAAAAAAAAAGCTTCTTGGCATTATTAGCAGCTAGCATACAGAAACAACTACATTGATTTTGGAGATTAGGCTGTAAAGTGGAGCAGTAACTGGATTAATGTATAAAATGTGGTTGTAAATGTTGCTGGCTCCCCTCTGAATTTACTCTTCTTGTTATCAAGAAATTGCCAGTTAAAATCAACATGGCTGGGTGGAGCATGGTTTGAGCTTTTTGAATTTAGTGGCTAGAGTAGGGATGGCCCATTTCTTTTACCTTGACCTCCTCTCGTGAGACACATTGAATGCCATTGCTATGCAAGTTTAGTCCACAGCTGAATTATTTATGGTTGTTTGAAGTCTTTATTTTTCTCTTTTATTCAGCAAACATGTACAGTGTCTCTTGTGTATATTGGGCCCTTGAGGGCATATAGAAATTAATAGGGCTCAGTCTCTTCTGAATTGGAGATGCAGGGAGCGAAAGATACTTGCTATGAAAATACATGGAGTTTTACCACTTGGTATTACAAGTGCTTTGAAAAGAGGTAGAGCATGAAATTCCTTGAAATTTGGGAAACACAGAGGCACAAGACTCTGCTTTAGGTTCAGGCACTCTGTAAACTCCACAGGGAAGGCACTAGCCTGTGTACCTCTGGGGGGATCTCCAGAATCTAGGGAACTAGGGTCATGGTAGGAATGGGAGGCAAGGATTCACCCCTCCCGTAAGCAGGTTCTTCACATTTTAGTTATATTTCAGAGTAGAAAACCAGTGTGAAATGTAAGTGAACGTTAATTATGTATAACTTTGAATCAGAACTTGCTCTTTTGATTGGAACGGTCAAAATGAAAAAATTAAGAACCTATACAGAACATGAAAAGTATGACTATAATGATAAAACTAATTAGATACAGACAGCTGTATAGTACAGTTGTCCACCATGCTATGTGTACATTGGGATTAATTTCTACAATGAATAATTGTAAGTCTCATTGGTGGGAAATAAAAAGCAATACTGAGAATTGTTCATATTTCTTCCTGGTTTGACAGTGATTGCTGTCAGCTGTCTCTTTGCAATGTACTCTGTCTGTAAACATCTAACTCCTCTCCATAAGCATCTAACCCTGCTAAAATGAAGTATAAAAAGACCCACTGACTTTGAGAAAGAAAGAGATGTAGGAGTATGAGATGTGTATGACATTTAGTTCTTTGCTGGGTTTAGAACTCTTCCCTCTGCATGTCATTTTCAACATGGAAGAGCTTTAGATTAAGAGCATAACTTCTATAGCATTGTGCTCAGTGTAACAATTCCAGTGGCCCACAATGGTAGAATGGACTGTGGAACTTCTTGAATCTTCGGGGTAGAGTTAAGTTGAAGGTAATGAAAAAGTTTATGAATTATTTACATAATGTATTTTTCTTTCAGAATGCCTAAGTCAAAGGAACTTGTTTCTTCAAGCTCTTCCGGTAGCGATTCTGACAGTGAAGTTGACAAAAAGGTGACTGTTACTACACCAGCTCATTTTTGTGATACTTAATTCAGCCGTCTCAGAACCTTAAAATGAGAGCTTGGATGGATGTTTCTGAAAGCGCAGGTGGCCCCTGACCTACTTGACTGAAATGCCTAGATGCTTGTGGTATACAATATACAAGTAGGCCACACCCTGAAGTCAGACTTGAGCAAGTTTTCTTACTTCAGCAAGTTTCCTGTTGAGACTTTTTAGGAGCCTTACAACCTCTACCTCAGACCCTGGGGGAATAGCACTAAGTTTAGGCCAAAGCCACTGTTAGCTATTGCTTAGTAGACTTCTTAAACTGTAGGTATTCTTTATAGTGCTTGTGCATTCTAAGTCATGTCTGACTCTTTGCAACCCCATGGACTGTAGCTCGCCAGGCTCCTCTGTCCGTGGGATTTCTAAGCAAAAATACTGGAGTGGGTTGCCATTTCTTCCTCCAGGGGATTGTCTCTACCCTGGAATCAAAACTGAGTCTCCTGCATTAGCAGGCAGATTTTCTACCTGGGAATCCCATTCTGTGTAGTAGTTGAGCCATATTATATGAACTTTTTGAAAACAGAAATCAGTTTGATAGTCTTCTTAGCCTCTGAAGATTACATAAAATTTGGCTTGGTACGTTTTAAATTAGAATGTTATTTACTCTGATCCTCTCCTTTTAGTTAAATCAGCACTCAGCAAAGCTAGCATGAAATTACCCATTTTGATAGAAAAGGCTTTTTCTGCATTAGATGATAATTGTGCTCCAAGCTTAACTGTGCATTCTGCTTAACTGAAGATCTCACACTGTAGTGAGGGCTTCTTCCACACAGAACTGTCCTTTATCTCCTAGTAGCTACTTAGTTGTGTCTCTGAGCTCAGTTAATAGTGTTAGTTAAAAAAGAGCTTCTATGAGGATCTTGAAATACATATCATAATTTTGCTTGGAAGATTGAAAAAAGCTTCAAAGAGCATGCAAAGCTATATTTGAGAAGGAAATGTCTTTTAGTTTTTAATTTGCACACAGTATATCATTTGAATACATTCATTTAACAGATTCTTTATTGAGCTTTTACATGCAGGGAATGTACCAGTCTACAGGGACTATACAGAACTGATAAAAAGAGTAATTGCTTAGTGAGCTAATTTTTGCTATTTGACCTAAATAGTACTATTAATCCTGCAAGTACTTCCATTAGATGAATCCACTCTTTAAGTTTGTGTACATAAATATATACATTTTATTTTGCCTAGTATCATATAATTTGGTAAAACAGTAATAATTTATACCTTCCACTAAGGAACTAAGAAGCTTCCCTGATAGCTCAGTTGGTAAAGAATCTGCCTGCAGTGCAGGAGACCCCTGCATTCCCTGGGTCGGGAAAATCCACCTGGGTGGGGAAGATCCACGAGCTGGCAAAGGGATAGGCTACCCACTCCAGTGTTGTTGGGCTTGGGGAACCAGGGGGTTGCTCAGCTGGTAAAGAATCCTCCTGCAATGTGGGAGACCTGGGTTCGATCCCTGGGTTGGGAAGAACCCTGGAGAAGGGAACAGCTACCCACTCCAGTATTCTGGCCTGGAGAATTCCATGAACTGCATAGTCCATGGGGTCCCAAAGACTTGGACACGACTGAGCCACTTTCACTTCACTTCACTTCAAGGAACATGACTGCCCTCTACTGTTTGAATTGGGAACTCTACTGATTTTCATGGACTGTTAGGTCTTTTTGAGAATGAGTCTATATAAAAGCTTTTATAGTAATGCTGCTTTTAAAACGTTTTGATTTTGAATGCTAGTCTAACACATTGCTGTCTAAAGTGATTTTTTTGTGATGCGGAAGTTTTGTGATGAGTTGTTGACCTCTTGTCTCCAGTACAAAATAGCTTTCTTAGTTTTCCCTACTCATAAACTCCCTGAACCAATTTAAGTCCCTTTTGGTTTTCTCATCTTTTTTTTTTTTTTTTTAAAGTATTTTATATATTTGGCTGCACTGGGTCTTAGTTGTGGCACTTGGGATTTTCTGTCTTCCTGCGACATGCAGAATTTTTTTTCTTTTTTTTTAGTTGTGGCATGTGGGATGGATCTAGTTCCCTGACTAGGGATTGAACCCTGGCCCCCTGCAGTGGGATCACAGAGTCTTAACCACTAAACCATCAGGGAAGTCCAAGTCCCTTTTGGAATAGGCAGGCATAAATAATCATAAATTGGTTGTTGTCTTTCTAATTAGTATGTTTTTCTTTGTAAAAAATAACTGACTAGTAGACTTGTGGTTTCCAAAAGTTTTAAGTGTATTTAAAAGCAACAGTAGCCCCCCTCAGTCTTTTTTTTCTCACAGAGAAATTTTATGTGGGATCCCAATCTATAACTGTTGGTCTGGTGAATACCACTCTAATGCCTGAAGTATCTTGGTTTCCCAGGAAACCCAAAAGCTTGAAAACATTGTACTAGATAACAGTGGTATGTTAGTTTCATAGTTCTGTTGTCAGGGAAAACTTAAAACTTGCCTGTGTATATATTTATGATTTTTTATTAATAAATGTAATCTTTTGATCCTCTTAAGTCTTAAAAAGTAATGCAGTCTTTTGAACCTGAAATGTATTTTGTTCTTATGCAAATTTTGACCATATTTTTGCTTTTCTTTCAAGCTAAAGAGGAAAAAGCAAGTTGCTCCCGAAAAACCTGTAAAGAAGCAAAAAACTGGTGAAACTTCCAGAGCACTGTCATCCTCCAAGCAGAGCAGCAGCAGCAGAGATGATAATATGTTTCAGGTAAAACTGGTATTTCCTTAATCCAGAAGTGTTACCCAGCTTGATCTGAAGAATATGAAAAGTACCTCATCTGATAATGCCTACTAATCTCTTCTGGATATTATTCTCTTGACTAAGGATAGTCCTTGAAATATAAGAAGTTGGTAGAAATGAAAGCAGTTTATATGCTAGATTTTTGTTACGATCTAGAGTTCTGTGGTTTTGCTGTATTTAAAACAAAGGGAGTTTAAAAGTTAGAGGAATCAAAAGAAGAAAGATTGAAAACTGCACATTTATAGAGAATATTGGAGGAAGTAGGTCTAGCATTGGGCTGTGCAGTGTGAATAGGATACTACTAGAGGGGAGACTGCAATATGACCTGCCTAATTTTGGCTTGATAACAGAAAAGGTAAATGAGAAAATGAGCCTTCTGTTTATATATTGGGTGGGGTGGGGGGTTAGAAATAAGGTTGAGTAGTGAGGGAAATACATTAGAGGGCTTTGATGAAATTACTGACACAGCTTTTTCCCTTGGGTTTCTTATCTTGTTTTAGGGAGACTTGTTATTGGCATCGTGGTACAAGAAGGATTTATGGGAGAGGCAGTGATGATAAATTGATGTGAGGTGATAAGGGCTTAGATGGTTTTCCCAGCGGATGGAATAGATGATTAAGAGAGCTAGTGAGGAAGAGTGGACTGGAGGAATGAAGCAGTCAGTGAAGACTGGTTTCAAATTTGAGACAGTAGAGATGGTTTCACTGATAAATGGCAAAGGTGGTTAAGTTTGGCCTTTGTGACTTGATTATAAGTGTGGTAAAGTGTTTTTCCTTTTGCACCTGGAGGATTTAGTTGGGAAATGTTCATGTGGGAAACATTAGTGCAGTTGACTGAAGCCTTCCACTGAAGTAAGCATAAACCAGAGAGGGAAGAGGAGGTAGATTGAGTACATGTCTTGTGATAACTTAGGATGGAAGGAAAAAGAGGATATAGGTAAGAGAAGGTGAAAAAAAGTAAGAAGAGTGTGGTAATGGGGACAAGAAAAGAGTAAGTGCTTTGTGGGAACATAAAAAAGATAAGAAGGAGACGTTAGTATTAGTTGAAGCCAGAAGGTTGGACAAGATGAGAATGCAGACATGCTTTTATTAGAAAGCGAGACTTGTGTGTGTGTGCACCCTTTTGAAAAGTTAGTGATGTCCTTGAAAGACAGAGTACCAGTATTAAGGTGAGAATGGGAAACTAGAAATTGAATGTTTTTATTCAGTTTTGCCTTGTTATATGTCTGGATTAAGAAATAAGACACATGATAACTGTACTTAACACTGTATTGAACATTTGAACTGTACTAAGTAGATTTTCACTCTAGTTCTCTTGCCTGGAAAATCCCATAGATGGAGGAGCCTGGTAGGCTGCAGTCCATGGGGTCGCTAAGAGTTGGACACGACTGAGTATCTTCACTTTCACTTTTTACCCTCATGCATTGGAGAAGGAAATGGCAACCCACTCCAGTGTTCTTGCCTGGAGAATCCCAGGGACGGGGGAGCCTCTATGGGGTTGCACAGAGTCGGACACGACTGAAGCAACTTAGCAGCAGCAGCAGCAAGTGGATTTTCAGATGTACCAGTCATGCAAAAAATGGTAATGTGTTAGCTTGAATATATTAGTAGTTTTTTTCACTCTGAGTGTCTGAATATTGAATCAAGTTGTACATTTTAAATACATACATTTTAAAATTAAAAATTATGTAAAAAATGACAAAGTGCAGATTATTTACTTATGGGCTTTAGTCTTCAGACTTTTGTATATTTTAGAGGTACTAGGAGTAGACTAATTTGATAGAGAACGTAAATTGCTGTTTTTAAGGAAGAATTATGAAAGGACCCTCATTTATTTGAGTAGACTATGATTAAAACTGTGATAAGGGCTAAGTTAAAGTGCAGATGATTATGAGTGAGAAAATGCTCAGAATCTTTCCTGAGGAAGTGACATTTGAAGTTTACGACATAAAGGAGCAGCCAGCTGTGCCAAGTGTGGGGGAGAGGAAAGCATTTTCAAAGTAGAGGGCATTGTGCAGATGCCTTGAAGTGGGAAGGAGCTTGGATTGTGCAGGAAGGTTGGCTGAGAGTGTAGGTAGGAGGTCTAGTTCGTAAAGAAGGTGAAGGGTCAGCTCTTGTAGGGCTTTCCTATTGGGAAGCCAGTTTTAGGAGCTGAACTTTCTCCTACGTGCACTTGAAAGCTATTTTAAGGGGCAGAATGAAATGTAAAATCTGCAAGAGAGTATTACTTCCTTTCATAGCCTTTCCCCCTGTATAGAATGAAGGAATACTTTGGAATATTTCAACTTAATGTTTATACTAAGGATACAGACTTCTTTCAAGTATTTACTTGCAACTATCTTGGGCTTTTCTCTGATCAGTTCTGTTTGCTATGTGCCTACTTGTACTTGGATAATAATAGAGCCTCTGTAGCCTCTTAGTGGATTTTATCTTGTCTACCTTACCCTTATTTGTACAGATAAACCAGGACCCACATTTAGAGATTTTATTATATTAGAGCAGGCTGGGGAAACTAGTTCTTTTATTATGGGGAGGTTATCTCACCAAAAAGAAGTGAGTTCAGTTCTTAAACCTTCATTTGAAAGGATCCCAAGCCTGAAAGGCTATTTATAGACTCCTCATTCTTTTGAAAGTGCCTCTGGGAGGGACACAGGCCTTATTTTCAGAGTGACTTTTCAAGATCTAGTCTGTGAAAGTAGTCTGTGTAGGCATTCTAAGAGAATTGTTATTGTTCAGTTGCTAGGTTGAGTCTGATTCTTTGTGACCCCATGGAATGCAGCACACCGGGCTTCCCTGTCCTGTCATCTCCTGCAGCTTGTTCAGACTCATGTCCATTGAGTTGATGCCATCCAACCATCTCATCCTCTGTCGTCCCCTTCTCCTCCTGCCCTCAATCTTTCTCAGCATCAGGGTCTTTTCCAATGAGTCAGCTCTTCGCATCAGGTGGCAAAAGTATTGGAGCTTCAGCACCAGTCCTTCCAGTGAATATTCAGGGTTGATTTCCTTTAGGATTGATTGAAGAGATAATACAACATTTAATTTCACTGCCATTAGAGCTTTTTCCTTGAAATGGTATTTTGGCCGTAGAAAAATATTTTGGTGGTTAATACTGACTTTTAATTTGAATCCAAAGCATGTTAGAGTGAGTACATTCGTTACATAAAATGAGGACTTTATTAGTAATAATGGTTTGATAATATATTAGAAAGGTGCAGGATGGGGTTTTTAAAAGGAAAATCAGTTACTCATTGTATTTTGTAAATTTGTAATAAGTTTTATTTAATTTTAAAAATAGTACTGTATGTTTTCTATGTTTTTCATTTGCCAAGAAAATGCCTAGAAAATAGCTTCCAGAGTGGAACTTTGTTAGAGATTGCTAGAATCTTTAAGGATCCAGGTTATCAGGTACACTTTACCAAAGACAAATCTAAAATCTAAATTAAAATTGTTTGGAGTAGCCATAAGACAAGATTAAAAAAAAACAAAACTAAATACTCATCTTTTGAGAATAGGTCACTAATTAGAAATAGGTCACTAATAGAATAGGTCTGCTCATTAGAAAACTGACTAGTAGAATTAGTTTTCTCTGTGTGTAGTGTGAGGTACTTGTTGAGACTCATTTTTCACCCCTGTACAGATAATCTAGTTGTTCTATTACCGTTTGTTGAAAAGACTGTTCTTTTCCTGTTGACTCACCTTGGATATTTATAAAGAAAATCAGTAAATATATAAAATATCTATTTCTAAACTCTTGTATTCCATTGATCTGTATGCCTGTCTTTACTTCAGTACCACACTGTCTTAATTACTGTACTTTTATGGTGAGTTTTGCAGTCAGGTAGCGTAAGTCCTTTAACATTGTTTGTTTTTCACCTTCAGAATTATTTTTGCTATTCTATGTATTTTGTATTTACATACACATTTTATAATCAGTTCGTCAGTTTTTATAAAGTCTACTGGGATTTTGATTGGGATCGGGAAAGCTGAAGAACAGTTTGGAAAAAATCTGCAACTTGATCATATTGGTATCTTTCTCCATTAATTTAGATCTTTTTGAATTTCTGTTTTGTAATTTTTCTGGTATATCTTCTGTCAAATTTATTTCAAAGCATTTTGTGTGTTTTGATTCTATCTCAAATGTATTGTTTCCTAACATCATTTTCTAGTCATTCGTTGCTAAAAATATATATAATATTACATAATATATGTAAATTATAACATTCTATATTTTATAAATGTGAAATATATATTTTTAATGATGTGTTAGAATTTTCTCTGTTGATGATTTTGTCTGCTTTTATATCATCCTTTTTCTTGCTTTATTGCTATTATTTCCAGAACAGTATTGAAAAGAAGTGGTGAGAGCAGACACCTTGGTTTATTCCTGATGTCAAGGGCAAGGTGTGCTCTCTTTTCTCTCTAGTGTCTATCACTTAAGCTCTGGGATGAATGTGTGTGCTGTGGATTTGCTGCTTTGGACTGGGAGAATGAAAAGTTATGGAATAAACACAGTGCAGTTTTCTGTAGGGTCCATCTTCATTTGGAGGTTTGTGTTAAAGTGAATGCTGGATAGATTAAGGGAGCGTACACAAAATGCACAGTGAGTTTTGGTTACAGTAAGTTTCAGATGTCGGTGGAGCGGCATCATTCTGCGTCATCAGGCTTTCTTTTCCTTTTCACCCCCACAGTTCTTTGGTGCTGGTGTTCTCTGAAGCATTTTTGCCAAATTTTAGTATCAGTTTATTGATCTATACTTTTTCTCTACTTTAAATTATTTATTACAATCACAAATTATTTGAAAAATGTTTAGGGACTTCAAATTGTAAAATCATAAAGGTTTAAATATGTGATGGTCAGCCATGTTTGGGAGGAAGAAAAGATCTCTTTAAGTTCGTCTTTGGCAAACAAAAACAATTATGCGCGGCACTGAAATTGTGGGTGAGGACGCTTGTGAGAAGCTTCTAGTGATCGAGGTAGGAGTTAACGTAGCTACCGACAATGTGTAGTGTTAACTGTATTGTGCCATGCTGGTTACATAAAATAACTGAGTATTATTATTAATTTAAGACTGGTAAAATGCCATTCATATACTTATATTGTCTTTTTTTAAAAACAGATTGCTTTTGGTCTTGATCTTTAACTTTTTTTCCTAGTGAGATTTTTAAGTTGTAACCGTTTTCTATATCAGATTTCTCAGGAATAAAAGGAAGATTTGAAGAAAAGGTGGTGGTATTCTCCTTTGTTTTTCTTTCTTTTTTTGGTTCTTATTCCAAAGACCTATATAAAGGCTTCAGAATTCTCTTACTGGCGTTTCAAGTCCTTTTCAGTATTTGCTCCATCTGTTCAGCCTATCCTTGAATCTGTATCCTTGAATCCTTGATCAGTATTGTATCTTTCTCCTTTCCTTTGTCTGTTTCCTCATCACTTTTTCCTTAAGTAATGGCTTGTAGTTTTTCAAGGTCAGATTTCACCACTTGCAGTCTCTTCTACTGCTCAAGCCCACACTGAATGCAGAGTTGACTTGCCTAATCAGTATTAATTTTGGAGGTTTTTAGTATAATTTAATTATATCTATTCATCTGTCACATGGGCTTACCACAAAACCAGAATGAAATGGTGTTCACATCAGTGCTGTAGGTGCCTAAGATAACTTCACATATTCATTTAAGTCAATATTATAAATCACTATTGGGAGTTTCACTGTGATAATTATTTTGGTCTTATTTAAATTCATCCGTTAAAACAGTTTGCTGGGAGCCCAATATGACAGACACTAGGGATACAAAGAGGACTGTAAAAAATAAGCCATTAATACTGACAGTAAGATCACTGGTAACTTTAGAAAGGGAAGACGGAACATGTTTGGAAATGGTAGATACGAAACCAGCAGAAAGGGAAAGAATGTACAATACAGTGCAGATTTGAACTCCCTGGGTCCAGTTATACATGGATAGTTTTCAATACTAAATACTTCATGATTTGTTGTTGGTTTAATCCTCAGATGTGGAGGGCCTGGCTATAATTTATGCTTGGATTAACCCCCCTGAGTTGTTCCAAGGGTCAGCTATATATGGAAGAAATGGGATGCAAAAGGTATAGAACTTATGAATTCATAATGATGTGGGTAAGAGATTTAAGGCATTTATCCATACTTAATGGACTGTATTTTCTCCACAAAGCATGAGACATACCCTGAAAGTAGGGGTCACACCAACTGGACAAGAAACTTATTTGAGAATGAAAAACTAAAGCAAAATGAATAATACCTGAGATAAGAAAAAGCAGCTTGAGAGCATCACAGGCAAGATGAAAGCTGTAAATGTGTACTTGTGTTAGCACAATCCCGATAAAAGGGATTAATAATGAAAGGACCCAGATTTGTAAGGAAAGGAACTTTTTGATGTGTCTTAAGCACAAAATCATAGCTAGTATTTTAAGTTAGTAAGAGTGAAGAATAGGTTTAAAATGGGTAAGAGATAGGTAGAGATAGTAGAGGTTTTGATTAGAAAGTGTAATTTCTTAGCTTACGTGCTAGACAGTACATTACAGCAGCATAAGATATGTTGGAAAGTGCTTGTAGTCACTGTTGAGTAAAACCTTTTCCTTCCCTGTGCCATTGGTAGTTAGGCAGCAATAGAAGATTTTTGAAAAATAGTTTTCTATGAAAAGTTCTAAATTCTCAGTTTGAGACTGTAAGAGTGTATTAAAATGTCATTTGAAATGAATGTCTAAAAGAAGAAGCTCTCTTGTTCACATTGACTGGAACTCTGGATTATATTCAGAATGGTTGCTAAACCAGTGTAGCTGGGCGAGTCTCTCGATTCCTACGGTTGTAGTTTGTACTAGATTTTGCTTTCTCATGATTTTTATTGTAAAAAAAAATACTTAACATAAAACTTAACCATCTTCCCCATTTTTAAGCATACAGTGATGTTAAATATTTTCACATTTGTTGTGAAACACATTTCCAGAGCTTTTTCATCTTGTAAAACTATTACATAACAACTCCCCCTTTCTCCCTATCCCTGCTGCTGCTGCGTGTCGCTTGTCGTGTCCAACTCTGTGTGACCCCATAGATGGCAGCCCACCAGGCTCCCCCGTCCCTGGGATTCTCCAGGCAAGAACGCTGGAGTGGGTTGCCATTTCCTTCTCCAATGCATGAAAGTGAAAAGTGAAAGTGAAGCCGCTCAGTCATGTCCGACTCTCAGCGACCCCATGGACTGCAGCCCCCCAGGCTCCTCTGTTCATGGGATTGTCCAGGCAAGAGTACTGGAGTGGGGTGTCATTGCCTTCTCCCCTCCCTATCCCTAGCCGCTGGTAACCACCATTCTACTTTCTATATGGCGTGACTGCTCCAGGTAGCTCATATTAAATGGAATCATCCAGGATGAAGCTTTTGGTGATGGGCTTATTTCACTTAGCATAAGATCTCAAGGTTCATGCATGTTGTACCGTGTGACAGTATTTCCTTCTCTTTTAAAGCCAAGTAACTTCATTAATGTGTGTCCCACATTTAATGTAAAAATGATTGTAAATGTGACATGTACTTTATTTCATCTTCTTAGAAGGATTTCTTTTTTAACAGTGATAGCTCCTTTGATGTAGTGTTGATATTGAGAACTGTAATTATTTTTGTGTTTAGAAGTAGAGTGAGTGTGCAGCAAGTGAGAATATAAATATGGATATCATTGTTGAACAGCTGTTTTATGTTTTTTTTCCTTTTGTAGATTGGGAAAATGAGGTATGTTAGTGTTCGGGACTTTAAAGGGAAGGTCTTAATTGATATCAGAGAATACTGGATGGATCCAGAAGGTGAAATGAAACCAGGAAGAAAAGGTAAGGTTTAATTTCGTAAATTTGGTCCTAATATTGGGATTATGTAAGCTTGAAATTGTTTGGACTTTATTTGAAATCGGAATAATGTGGGCAGTGAATAGGTCCTGAAAGATTCTCACGTTGATTCTCTTTGTCTTCTATAGCCTTTTTGGACGTGACATTTAACTTACTTTATGCGATGTCTTAAATATAGCTGTTGAAATACCTCCTCCTCCCCCAGTAATACCCCTAATATCACTTCAGTTGGCTGCCACTTTATTGTTAATTTGAATGTATCTTTAAGAAGATTACCTCAGTTCCGAACTAGAGTGGGGACATTGGGAAAGTATAACAGCAGGAATGGAAAATCCTGATCCACAGTGTTGACTTCTGATTCATCTCCAAAGGATATTCTTTAGGGTGATATCCTAAAGCACAAATGTCCTCCATTTGTGCTTCATCCAGTCCCAAGCATGGCATCATCACAAAAGCACACTTCCTTTCACGAAATAGCAAGAGAATATTTGTGTATCAATACAAATCCTTATATTTGGCTGGTTAGCTGCTTTAGGTTGATCCTTAGCTAATGAAAAATGCCTGCTTATTTTTTTCTAGTTTGCCCACATGCCATTTTGAAAAGCACCATGTTTGCCTCATTGAATTTTGACTTTATTAAACTTAAAACCTTTGTTTTCACACCCTTTTCTTCTTTAGGCCACTTTTGGGTTGATCATTCAAATTGCCCCAGTGTAGCCAATGGCAAATTTCTTGTTACTGTAAACATTTACTAAAGTGATTGATTAATCCTTCCTCAGTGTTGTCCCAATACATTCTCCTCTTCCTTCTCAGTTCCACTGCCTCCTAGCAGTTTTTTGAGAAATTTATTAATTCTTCCATTTCTAGTTTCTTTCTTTGTATGTGTCAAGGAATAGAACACTAGAAGTTTAAAGTACAAAGTACTTTCTGTTCATAGTTTTTCATCTTAAATAGGAATAACATGTCATTAGCTAATTTTTAAATGTTTGTCAGGTGATATGCTGACATTTTATTCACTTTGGCTAATTTTTCACAACAGCTATTTGCGTTTTAAGCATCTTTGTACAGGTGAGGAAACAGGTTTAATGGAGTTAGTGACAGTGAGGCTGGTATTTGAACCTTGGCAGCATGACTCCAGAGTGCACTCTTAACCCAGTGTGCATGGTTTAAAAAGTTCATGGGCCTTGTCTCAGGGATTTTTCCAGAGTGAAATGAGTGCTTCTGGAAGAAAGCAGAAAGTCATTCATGCTGAATTCCTGTGGAAATTGTGAGCAAATGTTGGAAACAGCTGGTTGTAGAAATGGGGTGTCACAAACCAAATATAAGCTTGGCCACGTAGCCTGCTAGTTTGTAAGCATTTGTGAGCCAAATCTTCAAATCATTATTTGTTCTCACTGGGTATAATAGGCATTATGTAGGATGTGGTGTTGAAAGTAAAACTGGATAGAAGTATGGACCTACAAAGGTAATTGTGATGAATATGACAAATAAATGTAAGAGGTTTGATTCTTAGTGTGCCATTGTGCCATTTGAAATGGCAATTTTGATAAAACAGTGTTTTAGTTGGAAGTAGAAAATCCTCAGAAGAGCTTAAGTAGATTTTTTTAACTTTTGATTTTTAAACATTTTTTTAGGTATATCTTTAAATCCTGAACAGTGGAGCCAGCTGAAGGAACAGATTTCTGACATTGATGATGCAGTAAGAAAACTGTAAAATCAGAGCCATATAAAACCTGTACTGTTCTAGTTGTTTTAATCTGTCTTTTTACATTGGCTTTTGTTTTCTAAACATTGTTTTCCAAGCTGTTGTATATTTGGATTGCAGAACAATTTGTAAGATGAATACTTTTTTTTAAATGTGCATTATTAAAAATGTTCTGAGTGAAGCTGATTGTCAGTTTTATTAAGGAGGCTTGCTTTTGTGTCCACCACCTAGTGTAAAATAAAATCAAGTAATACAATCTTAACTGTTGTGGCCTTCTTTGATCAGAAGAGTTGGTACTGTTTAAGGCCAAAAATAACAGTTTATCTACCTTTTAGTTTCAGCTCAGCCTTTCCATTCAAAAGGGTTTGCTTTGCATTGAATTTATAAACTTGTGATTTGTGAAATTCATAGTTGATCTGTTCTAATCAGATGTCTAGACTTGTTTGATTTTTTTTTCCCCCCGACCCCAGTGATATTTCACTTTCCCCTTTTTTCTTCACTTTTGTTTCTTTCTAATAACTATCTTGTCATGTTCAATTTTCATTTTGCCTTTGCTCTTTCTCTTGAATATGTTGTGCTAATTTGGAAAGTCTGAAACTGTCAAAATGTTAGTTATCTCAATAAGGTACTTGTAAGTAAAATATATGAGAACTACAATTACTAATTCTACTGTGTTAAGTATTAGGAGATATAGTTTGATAAACAACATGGCTTGTTTGAAAACTCTGAGCAAGTAAATGTATGTCATAACCTGTAGTATTCTGTGTAGTTGTTATCTTATTGCTTAGTCTGCAGAAAATAATAACTTAGGTGTCTGATTTGCTTTCACTTATTATACATACTCACCATGGGATGATGTCTATAAAATCAGATATTGTTACATTAGACTAGGATTTAATAGAAATTATGAAATCTTACTGGCCTAACATTTTATTTTATAACATTGAGTATGGATTATGGACAGCCAGAGATATCACTGAGCTTAACTGTCATAGTAAATGTCAGTTTTTAGGGGAAAGAGCATATTGAGCACATATTTGTGATTTTTGGCCTTTGCTTCAGTAGACTTGGTTCTTTTGCAGTTTATCTACTGGACAATGGCATTCTAGACTTAATGTTACTAAGTTTTAGCAGGCACTCTGAATTGATTTTCATTGAGCCATAATGATGAAGCAGAAATAGGCTGAGGCACAGATTTCAGGGGTTTTGTAGCAATAAGTAGGGCATGGTGTGCCTTAGAATGTAAAGGAACTGTAACAGATTAAGGCAGCAGTGAAGAGGAAGGAATTTTCTTCACTCTAGATGATGACATACTGATATTTTAATCACATTGACAGGACATAGTTCTAGATAGAACAGTTAAAAAGAAAAGTTTAAAGATGTGAAAAATTGTTTCTGACATTTGGTAGCAAATCACAAATGGTTACTGCCAGATCAGAGAGTTGTACTATAATACCAAGTTTGATTACTATGTCTAAAACATTTTATAGTAGAATTGTCAAGGACTTATTTCAAAACCATCTGCCAGGCCACATGGAGTTACTAGTTTTTTTTCTGGCAGCTGTGTTTCTTTGACATTTAAAAGATTTTTTTTAGAAATGTTTTTAAGCAGTAACCCTAATATGTACATTAATTGAGGAAATAAATCCTCCTTTCTGATATTTTAGCCTATATCACATAATAGGTACCAAAGTGTTCAGAATATGTATTTTAGACAAATCATACTTGTTTGAAAACTTCCCCCTCATTTGGGAACATAGTAACTGAATTGGGTAGATTTGTAAATTCCTTATATATACAGAAAGGGTAGTTAGAACATATAACTCTGATTTTGGTATAAATGAAAAGGGAATAATGGGTAGCTTTCCTAGGTTTATGTGAAATTAGGAGGTACATGCATTTTGAAACAATCTGCTAGTACAGAGATGGTGCTGAAATCTGTTACCTAGGCATTTTCTAGCTGTTTAACATTGTCATTAACACTTTCATCTAAGGAGTGTTTC
Organism: Oryx dammah; assembly: GCF_014754425.2. Lineage (NCBI taxonomy): Eukaryota > Metazoa > Chordata > Mammalia > Artiodactyla > Bovidae > Oryx > Oryx dammah. Next base: position 30,431,426 of record NW_024070204.1, read on the forward strand.
TCTGCAGATTTTTGGTAAGGTTCTTGGTAAATTCATTTTGATATATTACTGAATATATAATATACAGAAATTATCAATCTTGTGTGAAAGGGATGAGAACTGTGTTAAAAGAAGAGAAAATAACTTGTGTTGGAAAGAAAAGATAGGGTAATGTTTTCTGTTTCAGCTTTACCTTCTTGATAAGATTTCTTCCAGGAAGAAAGTATGGCATTTTGAGGCAATGGTTTCTTACCTAGTAATGCCAAAATTAATTGAATTCACATCAGCCCTTGAATGTGTGCAGTAGCAGGCCCTCTCTAATGAATTTTTCCTCTGTGTCTTTTTAAACTACAAGTAGCATCTGACCAATTTCCAGGGCTCTTGGCATTTTATTTAAAGAACAACCACTAGAAAAAAACTCTTATAATTTTGTTCTTGTTTGCTTCATAAATGCCTAAGAACTTCTTTTGAAAGAAGAATGCTCCTACCTCATTAGCCAGTCAAAATGCTGTGATGATCAGCCTATTCTACATAATGTGTTTAGGAAGAAAGACAGGAAAAAAGGGTACATCCTGGCTTGGCTATTGAGGGGAAAAGTGAAAGAACTGAGTATTGATTATTACGTGTTCCTGATGGGGGTATATTAGAAGAGTACTATGAAATTCTGAAATTTAAAAGTGCTAATACTTAGGATGTCTCCTGAAATTATTTGCAACTCACTTTTTATGGAAATTCAGAGAAACACTCAAAACACTTTTTGCTTTTTTTTCTTTTTTAAAGTGGTGTTTTTCTAGATAAACTCTAGTGGTAAACATTCACATGGTTAACAAATATGTAATTCTGTACTTGTGGAATACCTGTCTGCTTTGTTTGGTACATCTTCCATGGAGATGTCGATGAATATAATACTGCATCTGTGAATATTTTAAATGTTGAAATAAAAACAAGAAATGTGCCCTCTGTGTCATCCCAGTTTCACAAACCGGAAGGTGAATGGCAAAGTTATCCGTTGAATAGGTTTTGTTAACTAGGACACCTTTTCTCTGTAAACGCTTTGGAATGTGAATTAACCTTTGAGTGTTAAATTGTCTAAGCACCTCTGGGACTGGGTGGTAAGGTCCTGTCTGTTTTCATTTACTTGATCCAAATGGAAAAATGAAAAATATTAAGGTATACATGGCCTCTTTTACCTGTATGAGTGCTTTGCGGTCTGATTATTCCTTGTTATAATTAATTTATAAAGACTGTTTTTCCCTTCTTGATTAGTAGTTTTGCTTAGTTGAGATCGCTCATTGTTTAAATTTCCATTTAGGGAAACTTACACTGGGATAGAGAGATCCATGGAAGATTACTTATAACTCATGTTCCACTTGATCAACTGTGAATTTTAATAAAACATTGACTCAAAAATCCAGTCAAGAAGAAAATAGTACTTGGAATCTACACAGTTAATCACTGACCTTGCAGTTTTGTGGTATGGCTCAAAGCAGTTATGGTATAGACAAGGAGTTTGAGAAGCATGAAATGTTAAAATATCATGCAGAATTATTTACTATATAGCAGTTTATTCAAGACTTGCGGCCCTCTGTGTCAAAGATCTTGCTACACAGGACACCCCCTGACCTCATGTCAGTTCATCACAGAGTTCAAATCTTCCCAGACCTCCTTTTACAGACATTTAGTCCTGGACTAACAAGGACCTACTGTTTCTGCCTCAAATGAAGCATTCCTCTCTCTCCTTATTTCACTCTCTGGCACTTGATAGTTTGAATAGTTTTTTTGTTTGGTAACTTATTTTAGCTTGGAAATGATTTAGGCCACTTACTTTTTTAACTGGTAGAAAATAAGTACTTTTCCTGAGTCGCAGCAGTTGGATACTATATCCTACCTTGATAACAGAATGCTGTGTGCGAGGGGCTTCTACCCTCCAGGCCAGAACTTAGCTAAAATACTGTGTATTACAGTTCCTGTGTTTCAGAAGTGATGTGAAGTTCCAGTTTGGCCCCCTTCTAATTCCCAAATAAGTTACTGTAAGAACAATACAGAGAATTCTCATATATCCCTTCACTTGGAGATTCCATTCAAATTTTGCCAGTTGTTCCAATAATGTCTTTATAGGAAAAGCTTACAACCCATTTGGTTGTTAGTCTCCACTTTGACACAGTTCTTCACTTCCTTCACTTTTACAACATTGACACCTCTGATGATTTGGTAGTTCGTAGGTCCTGAGTGATGTTCTCAAGGGTGGACAAGCCCTAGAAGCTGGATGACTGAGGAGTTGGAGACAGCTTGGTTGTGGATGAAAGATGGACTGGGCGGCTATGGAAGCATGTGGATCAGGGGTAGGTGTGTGACTGAAAGTGTATGCAGCATCTGACGTGCAGAGTTGGCTGGTTTCACTGCACGTTTGAATTGACCTCAGCTGCAATTTCAATCACTTTCCACTTTTGTTTTCTGGTGACTTACTCCTCAGTGCAACCTTAACTGTGAGTACTTTGAATAATTTTAAAGAAAAAAATTTATTACGTACTTCACCCTGTTTTAACATGAGAAATCTGATCATTTTGGCTGTCAAACCACTCCCTGCTACTCCCCAACACACACCACACACACTTGAGCTTCTCAAATTTAGACCATGGACATGCCCAACACTGTTTGGGCAGCGTGGTCAAACGGTGCACGAGCCAGTCATAAATCTTCGAGGTCTGCTGCCTCTGTTCACAGTTGGCATTGGAATATAGAAAACATTTTCATTTATTCACATCTTGAGTGATCCAAAAAGATGAAAGGGTAGTGAGAAGACATTTATAGCAGAAATCAGGATTTTGAGGAATTTAAGAATTTCAGGCCTTGATCTAGGCTCAAAAGTACCTTTATGGTGGTGAGGTTTGAAGACTATTAACTGAAAAATAATATTAGAAGCCATATGGTTTTCCTTAAAATTCTTGGTTCAGAAACAAAGGTCTTTTGGTATCTCAGCACTAATAAGTAGATTCTTTTTTGATCTATGATACTTTTTCCCCCTGAATATGGAGAAATGCTTCTTGCTCACTATAGAGTCATTAACTGGTAGGCAGAGAAAGCTCTTAGAAACAGTTGAGAACATTTTCAATACATTAGAGTCCCATAACAATGGCTCTTGAATTTCTAAGTAGAAAGAAAGCTATTACTTGCTGTAAAAGAAGTATTCAAAGTAGTGTTGTCAGCAAGCCACTTCGACTAGAAAACTGCCTCCAGAAGGTTAATGGGTGTGATAACTTTAAAAAGAAATTTAAAAATACATTATAGTCTGGATTTTTGCAACCTTTTCAACTCTAGCAATCTCCAGGCAGCAAAAAAAAAAAAAAAGCACAGTGCTTACAACTTTCCTGTAAGTATTGGAAGTTTATCCCCTTCAAAACGTCTCTTAAACTATCAGTGGCATAACTCACATTTGTTGAGTGTCGAGATGAAGTATGGACAATGACAGATACTGAGAATCTAATTTTTCTGTTTAATAGTCATCATCCCATGAAGAGTTACTTTTGTTACTCTTATTTTATAGGTGGAAATTGAGGTTTCCAGAAAACAGTTGATTTGGTCACAGCAACACAGTAAGTGGAAGAAGCAGAATTGGAATCCACATCTGGCTGATTCCAAAACCTGAGGTTGTGTTTACCTGTGTTCCTGTAGTATAGACCTTGGACAATGGCAGAATTGACTTGTGGGTCATTGAATTAGCCATGGACCCTCTCAAAGTAACCCTCATCTTGATTTTCACTGTCTTCATAAGGTAGAGTTAGCGTCTAACCCAGCACATCTTGTTCAGAGTTTCTTAAAATCATTTCTGACTTCCTCAGAGCAAGGTTAAACTCTGAGAAAGTTGGTATTGGTTTGCTCCAGTTAGATGTTGCCCCTAGCCACAGCTCCTCAAACAGGTAGGTTGAATTATTCTTGAGCATAGTGACTAGCATTTCCTGTTGGCCACCAACTTGAGGTACCATAGGCCTTTTGATCATGTAGGAAAAACAATTTGTCATGAAGATACTGGGAAACTACCCAGTACTCTGTAGACCTTTATGGGAAAATAATCTAAAAAAGTGGGTATATGTATATGTATAACTTTGCTGTACACCTGGAACTATACAACATTGTAAACCAATTAAAGATGCTGGGAGAGAGGAGAGAATTATGTAAAATCAGACTTGATTTTCTTCCTCCCACCTTTTCAATGGGCATGAAACTGGAACCTAGAGGCTCTTTACACTGTGCATGCACTATCTTCTGGGCACCTTCAGATCCACTCTCCACTCTGGCCCTGGTTAGCTAGCCTGGACGGACATGGTATCAGGCTCCCCTGCTTTCTGGCTCCTGGCTGACTTTGGCCAGTGCAGAACCCCACCAGGAAATAGCAACCTCATGGACTGTAGCCCTCCAGGCTCCTCTGTCCTCCACTACTTCCCAGGGTTTGCTCAAATTCATTTCCATTGAGTTGGTGATGCCATCTGGCCATCTCATCCTCTGCTGCCACCTTATCCTTCCCTTCAATCTTTCCCAGCATCAGGGTCTTTTCCAGTGAGTCAACTCTTTGCATTAGATGACCAAGGTATTGGAGCTTCAGCATCAGCCCGTCCAATGAATATTCAAGGTTGATTTCCTTCAGGATTGACTGGCTTAATCTCCTTGCAGTCCAAGAGACTCAGGAGTCTTTTCCAGCACTACAATTCAAAAGCTTCAATTCTTCAGGGCCCAGTCTTTATGATCCAGCTTTCACATTCGTGCATGACTACTGGAAAAATCGTGGGTTGGTGGTTCAGTCATTAAGTTGTGTCTGACTTTTTGTGACCCTATGAACTGTAGCATGTCAGGCTCCTCTGTCCATAGGATTTTCCAAGCAAAAAGACTGGAGTGGGTTGTCATTTCCTTTTCCAGGGGTCTTCCTGACCCAGGGATTGATCCTGTCTCTCCTGAGTCTCCTGTTTGACAGGTGGATTCTTTACCACTGTGCCACCTGGGAGTGAAAGTGAAAGTCGCTCAGTCGTGTTCGACTCTTTGTGACCCCATGGAGCATCCAGTCCATGGAATTCTCCAGGCCAGAATACTGGAGTGGGTAGCCTTTTCCTTCTCCAGGGGATCTTCCCAACCCAGGGATTGAACCCAGGTCTCCCCGTAATGCAGGCGGATTCTTTACCAACTGAGCTATCAGGAAAGCCCCTGGGAGGGCCTAAAAAAACATAGCTTTGACTATACAGATTTGTTGGCAAAGTTTATCTCTACTTTTTTAATACGCTGTCTAGGTTTGTTACAGCTTTACTTCCAGGGAGCAAGTGTCTTTTAATTTCATGGCTATGGTCCCTGTCTACAGTGATTTTGGAGCCCAAGGAAATAAAGTCTGTTGCTGCTTCTGCTTTTTCCTGTAGTCTACTCATGTTTGTAAATGGTCTCAAACTCTGCTCAAGTTGTGACTTGAGCATATCACCTGCTTCCTGTTGGCATTGTGACTGCTACAGTAATAGGCTCCAGAAACGACCCAAGGAAACTGATACGCAGAATTGTGTTCTGAGATGTGGAGAGGACGGGTGGAGGCAATGGGACAAGGGTCAACTGTGGTATGTGGCAAGGCCACAACCACTCAAACTTGGCAGTGTGGTAGCATGGCAGCTTCTAGTCAGAGAGCGAGACTTTGTAGACCAAATGGCTGTGGCCCCTGAATGAATATGGCTAGCTGTAACTGTAAAGATTTTGCAGACACCTCACTTTTGACACTCGGGAAAGCACCTGTGCTGTGCTTAGTCACTCAGTCACGTCCGACTCTTTGCAGCGCCGTGGACGGTAGCCTGCCAGGCTCCTCTGTCCATGGAGATTCTCCAGGCAAGACTACTGGAGTGGGTTGCCATGCCCTCCTTCAGGGGATCTTCCCAACCCAGGGATTGAACCCAGGTCTCCAGCACTGAGGGAAAGGGAAAGGAAAAGCTGTGAAGACAAACCTTAAGACACATGAGGAGCTAGAGAGCCTCGATGGCAGCGTTGAAAGGGTCCCTCACCTGTGGTCACAGTGGTTCCGGGACAAGCCCAGGATGGTTGTAAGGACTGCAGAGTTGTAGCACCGATGAATGCCCAGTGAACCTGTGAAGGGCACTGGGTGGGAAAGGAGATGGCATTTGGGCCCCAGATTTCCCTGGACCTCTGGGAAATAGCAGGCCACACCACCCGCTACGGCCTCCAGTTCTATAACCAGCATTAGACCCTAACATTTCTGCTAGAATTCCAGGGCTTCTCCTGGAGAAAGCCTATAGAAACAGAGGAAAATATCTGATGATTTCTCCAGTCTACTGGAGGAGCTTAGAGAGCCTTTGGGGGAGTAGCTGCTAAGTGTGTTAGACCAGGGGATCTAACACACAGATGGGAGTGGCCTCTCTATTTAGTGACCACTTAAGAATGTTTGTGTTCCATCCCCATGAACTTGGACTTGAATTTATCCCTCCACACATTTTATTTTGCAACTTTTCAAACCTACAGAAAAGTTGAACAAATAGTAAAAGGAACAAACACCATTATATCCTTCACGTATTCACTTATTTTGCTGAACAGTCTCTCTTTTTTGCTGAAGTATTCGTGATATGTTGTTTGGGTCAAAGTATGTGAAAAAGAAAATTCAGCCTCCCAGAAATGTGTAGTTGCAAAAGGGAGCAGTATTTTAATAGTTTTCGATAATTATGGATACTCTTTGATAACTACTGGACTTCCCTTGTGGCTCAGCTGGTAAAGAATCCGCCAACTCGGGAGACCTGGGTTCGATCCCTGGTTTGGGAAGAAGGGAAAGGCTCCTTCCTTGGAGAAAGGAAAGGCTACCTACTCCAGTATTCTGGCCTGGAGAATTCCTTGGACTGTATAGTCCATGGGGTCGCAAAGAGTTGGACCGACTGAGCGACTTTCACTTTGATAACCACAAAACTTGACAAGTGGTAGTTTCTTAAAGGTCAGTTGCACTATGTAATTTTTGCTTAAAAGTTTGAGTTACACCATTGGCAACAAATGCTATCTGTTGTTTTCCTTGAAGTGTCGGGTTCAGTTTGTTCATTTTTGAGAAATGTCTGCTAACTCTACAAGTCAGAGTAATCATAATTTGTCAGCTGTTCTTGCAAATAAAATCGGTGCTCTATGGAGAGAAACAGTAGTTCAGTTCATGGTCCAGACAGTTGTGCTTATGCTCTTCCTGAAGAGAGCCGTTGAACTTCAGCGTCTTTCGCAAGAATAAAGACTTTCTTCTCCCGAATCCCACTATTATCACAACTTAGAAAAATTCAGTCATTTTACCTAAAAATCAGTTTAAATATCCCCAGTTGTTCCCCTAAATGTTGTTTCTTCCCCTGATGTGATATCTAATCAAGGTTCATGCTACTTATTTGGTTATTAGTCTTTTTAATCTAGAATAATTACTATTTATGTTTTCAGTAACACTGATTTTTTTTTTAAGAGAGTCCAAGCCAAGTGTCTTGTACGATAGCCCACATTCTGGATTTGTCTGTTTCCTCATGGCTCAATTCAGGTCAAATGTCTTTTGCAAGAATACTATTAATACATGGGTGAGGAATACTATTAATACATGGGTGAGGAACACTACTATTGTTACATGGGTGAGGAACACTACTGATATGTGGGTGGGGAATGCTATTGATACATGGGTAATGAAAGCTATTGATACATGGATGAGGGATACTATTGATACATGGGTAAGGAACACTATTGATACATAGGTGAGGAATACTATTGATACGTGGGTGAGGATCTGCTCATGTCTCACACTGGAAGGCACCTCAGGCCAGATTGTTTTACTCTGTTTGGTCGCTAGGTTAAGGTGGGGATTGCCAGGTCTCTCCATTTTAAATTAGAATACCTTCTTCCCTCATCTTTTTTATGCAGTTCTTTGAAAAGCATGTAAGTTTTGGGGACCTAGTGTGGATGGGAAGAATGATCCCCATGTATTGGCAGTGGAGTTTGCCCTCTTGGGCTTCTCATGCCACTGACCAATCAGAGGCAGAGAAGGGAGGTTCTGTAAGACTGAATTGACTGATGGCTGTGGAGAACTATGTTTGGAAGCCAGGGGATTTACTGATCATTTATTATACTCCCTTGATGAATTGTCTTGGGCATTTACTGATATTTTATACTCCCTTGATCCGTTGTCCTGGTGAATGAAAAACTGCAATGACCTTTAGAGAAAAGGACTCAAATACTATAGCACTGAGGAGTTTGGACTCGCAGTCTGGTAAGTAATCCTGATCCAGCCAAGATGCTGGGAAAGGTTAAGGGTCACATAGAATGGGCCGTGGGAAAAGGCAGCTACAACGACCAACAGAGGCCTTTTGATGTCAGGAGTATCATAACTGTTTTGTGTAAATTCTTGTCTCCCTCCCCTTTCTCTAGATGGGAATATAAGAAAATGGATAGCAGCTAGTACTGACATGGTAGCTGATAGAACTTCATGCCCACTCTGTGACAGGGGCTCGATCTTTCCATTAGATGAAGGACCAGAAAGGATGCTGAAGGCAAAAAGTCTTGGATGGTAGCTCCAGCTCTGTCTCTATCTCATCCCTGTCTATGTATCTCTGTCTGCCTACCCACCTACCTGTCTTCTGGAGTGCATATGTACTTACAGAGACTCAGACACAGATGCACACACATATAGCTGTACACATCTATGTACATAACAATATGTTCTATCTCTCCAGACCCATTGCACCTTGTTCTCTATCCTGGGAGGCTGATATAGACAGATTACATCAGTAGGCTGTGCTCTCTTGTTTCTGGTGATTTGGTCCCTGATGAAAGGAAAGTGAGGTGGCATTGGGGTCACATCAGGCTGGCAGTGTTTCTCATCACTGCTGCTTGCCTGCGAGTTTCTTCTGTTGGGTTTCCCGTAACTGTTCTTGTCCTTCACCTTTTGGTGGTGGGATGTGACAGCTCCTCTATTATTAGTAGCCCAGGGTTAGAGCATGGTTACCCTCTGGTTTTCCTGATCTTTACCCACACTTTTGTGAATAATCTAGTGGGAAACTGACTGGTATTTTGCTAATACAATTAACAGAACTGTTTTGGGGATGAAGAGTCTCTGCTGCCCAGACCTCTAGATTAGAATCAAAGGAAGTATGTCTTTAAACCTTGGTCTTTGACCTTGCAAAAGACTTGATTCACTTAGAGTGTTTGTTCCTCTTGCACTATGTGGCTTCTAAAAACAATCATATCAATGGCCATAAGTAAACATTTCCTGGGTATCCCTGGTGGCACAGTGGCTGGGAATCCACCTGCCAGTTCAGGAGGCACAGGTTCGATCCTTGGTCTCGGAGAATCCCACGTGCCATGGGACGACTAAGCCCATGCACCACAGCTACTGGGTCTGTGCTCTGGAGCCTGGGTACCGCCGCTGCTGGAGCCTGAACGCCCTAGAGCCTGTGCTCCCCAGCAAGAGAAGCCCATGCACCGCAACTAGAGAAAAGCCCGCCCAGCATGAGGACCCAACCCAGCCAAGTAAATACATGGTAATTAATTTTAAAAAACTTAAAAAATGTAAACATTTCCTAAAATCATCAACTGGAAATCATCAATCCAAGAAGGATGAGTTTTTCAATGTTTGGGCCCTCTAATTTAATCAGGCAAACTCCTCTCTAGTACATGGCTACATATTCTCTTTGTCCCATCTCAGTACCAAAGAGACTCATGGCTGTCAGGGGAACGTGAGACCACTGCCATCAGTGGGTGACTGCCTTCTGCTGTGCAGGGGTAATTACCAGGGGCTGTCAGTCTGCCACACACTGCCCTTGACAGAGGTTTCCAGCATGTTCAACTCCCAGAGCTGGTTGCCAGATGGCTTAAACAGACGTAGTAAGAATTAGATAAGGCGATGAGGAAGTTTCTGTTCACTTGAAAGGTGATAGGAGACGTTGGCCACCTTGAAGAATGGACAGTGTAAGTCCCCAAGGCAGGAAAACCAAGCTGGACATCAGGATTCCAGCCACAAGTGGCTGACCTGGAAGCCTGAATAATTTATTACAGGGGATGATATAAACTTTCGGCCACAGACAGCTTTTCATTCTTCTTGTCTGCCCCATGATTGTTGTTGAGTTGCTGAGTCTTGTCCAACTCTTTGCGACCCCATGGATTGTAGCTCACCAGACTCCTCTGTCCATGGGATTTCCCAGGCAAGAATACTGCAGTGAGTTACCATTTCCTTCTTAGGGGATTCCCCAACCATTCAACCCAGCTCTCCTGCATTGCAGGCAGATTCTTTAACGCTGAGCCACCAGGGAAGCCTCCTCTGCCCCATTGGTACAGGTCTTTTTACAGGGGAGGAATGTACTGGAAGCTAAAGGTCTTGGTAGTTGTTTATAAAAATGGTGATAAGCAGGTCTTTATCACGCTTCCAGTGGCTGAAGGAAAGAATTGCTCTGGTTGTAGATTATGGAGGCTCATCAGCATTGGGTTCTCATACCTGTGAATGGGAAGCTTTGGCCTATTTCATTTGTGCTTTTGTAATAGCATCAAGTTTATTTTTATTATTTATTTATTTGGCCGTACTACATGGCTTGCAGGATCTCCATTCCCCAACCAGGGATTGAACTTGGGCCAGGGCAGTCAGTGACAGTCCAGAATCCTAATCACCATGCCCCCAGGGAACTCCTACAGCTTATTTTTAAATACAGAAACTTTCTGTGAGTGATTCCTGAGCGAGTGGCAGGAAGTGTCATGGGGAGATGTGATGGCAATTGTTTCAACAGTTTTGGTGTATGGTTAAGCTCCTGTGCATGTGGGAAGCCTGTCAACAATTGGCAAAACATATTGATATGAACATCCATATCTTCATTTGTATCAGTCAATCTCAACACTTACATATGGTGGCCCTAGTAGGGAAAGAACCTGCCTGCCAACGCAGGTTCGATCCCTGGGTTGGGTAGACTGGAGGAGGTCATGGCAACCCACTCCAGTATTCTTGCCTGGAGAATCCCATGGATAGAGGAGCCTGGCGAGCTACAGTCCATGGGGCTGCACAGCATTGAACACGACTGAAGCGACTTAGCACGCAGCACATTCCATACAAGGGAGACTGAATTGCCTTCTATATGGGCTTTACAAACAGGAAAGGTCTGACAATTCTGCCAGACTACACTGGAGAAGCGTTAGCACCTGAAATGCCTTCTTTCTCAGTTGGAGGAGCCATTCCAAAGAGCCCGCAAGCCGTCAGGGAGAAGATCCTTGGTCGCCATCTAGCGGTAATCTAGGGAATGTCCAAGGCATAGCCATGCTGCACACATTATCTGTAGTGAAACAGTCGTCATTTCCAATTGGTTGTGGCCAATACTTTTGCAAAATAAAACAAAAAATTATTAGAAAAGTTATATAAAAGTACACAGAAAACACAAGTTGTCATTTTTTAATGAGTCAACACATAGCATTTTATAATCAGAACAAACAACATAGGGAAAAGAAAATAACTGTACACATAATTCATTGCAAGTGTAAACAAAACTAAACAGAGTGAAATTGCTAGTTCCTCATGTTAAACGCCTGAATGAAGTGTTGGACAAACACTATATGTATCATTGTTTAAGTTTTGTACCAAGTATTTGATATAAATGTTTACTATGTAGAAATAATAGTCTTTTAATGTGTTAAATGAACTTGTTTCTCACTTATTAAAATTTATCTAATCTGAATTGATGACAGCATTACAGACAGGGATTAATGTATATATCAACTGTTCCTATGTTCTGTTTTCGTAACATATATAGTAGAGAAGTCAGTTCACAGGGACAGGTTCAAGATACTACATTTTACCTTAATGTATAGTGAAGCAAGTAAAGCTATATTTCCATAACTGAGTTTCAATTCTTCATAAGTAGTCAATTCTAACAATTCACTCTGTATTGTTATATTTAAAAGTAAATTATATATTGATGAAAGAAATGAAATCAAGATACATTTTCATCTTTTGAGGAAAACATAATTGAAAACATTCCATCCATTATCTAAAGTATTCATTGATAAATGTTAAGTTACGGTAAATGTTATTGCAGTCTTTATAAATTTTGTTTTTCTAAGTTATAACCGTTAGATCTTATTTGCCATTGAAAAAGTTGCATGAAAGCATTAAAATCACTTAAAGTACTGAAGCTATCAGGCAAATAAGTAAACATAGCTGTTTAAATTATATCTTTAAGAAGCAAAAACAAACATGTTTTTAAACTTTTTATTTTATATTGGAGCATAGTTGATTAACAGTGTTGTATTTGTTTCAGGTGTACAGCTGAATCACAAAGTGATTCAGTTATACATATACATGTCTTTATTCCTTTTCAAAATCTTTTTCCACTTAAGAAACCTCCTTTTAAAATTAAGAGTTTGTTCCTGAGTTCAAACATTCTTAGCAAAACTTCCCATTTCAGTAACCACTGTACTTCAGCAAAGGATAATAGCTGTTTATGATCAGCTTCTATATTATCATAGAATAAAGATAATATTCTTGATGTCAAAGCATTAGCTTTTATGTCATTCACGTTTTTTGTTCCATCAAACATATTAGAACATCTGGTTTTATATTAATAAGTACACACAAAATTATGAAGCAAATTAGTAAAATATTAAAAATTGGTTAAAGGTTTTATGGGGATTCTTTGTACTATTCTTGCAGTTCTTCTGAGACCAGACTCGTCTGGTCTCGTAATACGAATTTTTATCCCTCCCTTGCAACAAGCAATTCTCCAGTTATTTAGAGACACCAACTATGGGTCCTTTAAATCAGTTTTGACACTGCCTGGAATTAGAGTCAGATCTTACAGGTTTAAGAGCTCAGGCCCTCAAGACTTCCCTCCTCCACTTCAGATGCTGACATGTCCAGATTGTCACCTGTGATTCTGATGGACCAGCTATAAATTAGAGGCCCGATAATTTGCTAGCACAGCTCACAGAAATCAGAATAACAGTTGACTCACTAGATTACAGTGCATTGTACAAGGATACAACTCAGGAACAGCCAGATGGAGAAGATGCCCAGGGTGGAGAACAGGGCCTCCTGGCACCTCCATATCTTCAACAACCCAGAAGCTGGCCACACCCCTTCAGTTAGGGTTTATTTTTATTTTTTTATGAAGACCTCATTACTGTAGGCACAACTGATTAAATCATTGGCCTTTAGTGATTAACTTGATCTCCAGCTCCTCTCTCCTTCCCAGAGATTAAGGTGTGGGACTGAAAGTTCCAACTCTCTAACCACAAGCTTGGTTCCCTTGGCAACCAGCCCCCACGCTGAGGCTGTCCAGGAGCTCCCAGTCGTCTTATTAGCAAACAAGACATTTACCACTTCAGAGATCCAGGTACAGGGTGGAGACCAAATAGGTATCTCTTATAGGACAGACACAAATCATTTCCAAGTGTTCTTTCTGAATTTGGGACGTGATCTTGGAGCAATGTCAGAAAGAATTGCAAAGAAGACTGGGTGATACCTGCGAATAATGATAATTAAAAAAGAAAGATGTGAAAGGATTGGAATTCATTTTACAAAGTCCAGATGAATTTTTTTTTTCTGTTGACAATACAATACCTGGATGACAAATCACAAAGACATTCTGTGTCACACTTTGACTGTCTTCCTTTCCCAATGATTATTGGAATGCCAGCAATGAAATATAACCAAAGATCTTGATTCTAACACTAGGACTGAGACTTTGAAAAGAGGGTGTCTGGTAGTGTTAGTTTCCACTTGAGAATTAGTGTCTGTTTGTATTTGTGGTTTTAAATGGGCTAGTCGGCATGTTTGTAAGATTCTGCACCCCCTACCCCAACCCCCAGCAACGTTAGCTGTTTGTGTAGTTTAAGGAGTATTGAGTCTTGCAGGTGAGTGGAACAGAAGCTGAGATGGCCAAGGGAGTTGAGTATTTGCAAGAGAATATCTAAGTGTTGGATCTGGAAGTTGGGTAAAAGAGGAAGGTAGTATATGATGGGGGGCAGTAGGTGACGGATACTGGAAAAATGGTATTATTAATGGATTGGGTGTCTCAGTGAACTCAAAGAGTTTTTGGACTGGGACTTTGGGTAAACAAGCTATAATTTGGGTACTTGAATTCAAGATTTCAGAGGTGGTCAAGAAGAGGCAGAAAAGTTGCTTTAGATGAATAGGTTGGGGAAAAGAAAGAATAGGATATTGAGTGGGTGAAGTCATCTTTGAAACATAAGGAGAAAGTGACCAGGAGTTCTATAAGTGACAGTAACTCAGAGGCTTGATGAGGGCCCTACAGACCTCAATCTGTAGTTCAAAAACCTTTAAATTCTTTTTGAAATAATTTCAGACTTTAAAGAGATGCAGAAGCAACACTATAGATTTCTATAAGCACTCCACTCCGATTCTTAATTTTGTTTTTAAAGATTTATGGGTCTTCATTGCTACAGGCTTTCTCTAGCTGTGGCAAATGGGGCTGCCCTTCCTTGCCGTGCTCCGGCTTCTCATTGCAAGGACTCCCATTGTTGGCAGCACGGGCTCTCGGCAATTGGGCTTCAGTGGCTGTGGCTCGTGAACTCAGTGGGTTGCAGCTCCCGGGCTCTAGAGTGCTGGCTCAGTAGTTATGGCGCAAGTCTTAGCTGCTCTGTGGCATGTGGGATCTTCTTGGACCGCAGATCCAACCCGTGTCTCCTGCATTGGCAGGCTGATTCTCAACCACTAGACCCAGGGAAGCCCTTAAAAAGTCAGTATCTAATATAATGACCATATAATTATAAACATCAGAAAACTAACACTGATATAGTATAGTTATATAATCTTACAGACATCAAATTGTGTTATCCCATCATGTTCTTATTTTTGGTCCAGGATTCAATCCAGGATCACACATTTTTGCATTTTTGCATTTTGCCTCCTGGGTCTCCTCTAATTTGAAACACCTACTCAATCATTCTCGACCTTGACATTTTGAAACATACTGGCTGCTTATTTTGTAGAATAAATATCTCTCAATATGAGTTATCTGATGTATGCTGACACATTTAAATTCTGCATTTTTGGCAAGGATACGAAAGTAGGGAAGTAACTATCTTGATACATTTTATCAGGAGGTACATGATATTTATTTGTCCCATTAAATGGTGCCAAATTTGACAGCTTGGTTAAGGTGGTATTTCCTAGTTACTGTTGAGCCACCAGGGAAGCCTCCCTTTTAACAGCTTTTGGTTTTAGCTATGATAGATGGGGATGAAATAAACATAAAACACCAAATAAACAAAACTGTGGAAATTCATTCTAATTAAGGATAATAAGATATTCATTATTTTGCCAGAAGGTGGTAGCAAAGTTACAATCAGATCTTGGCTAAAAATTGGCAAAAAACCCCCCCAAAACTCAAAAAACACAAACCAAACCAAATGAAAACAAAAAACAACAGTGAACTGGGCAAACAATGGAATGTCACCTACCTTATTTAGTGTTTTATTTGTATCTTATACTCCTGTTATTGCTGTTCAGCTGCTAAGTCGTGTGTGACTCTTCGAGACCCCATGGATTGCAGCATGCAGGCTTCCCTGTGCTTCACCATCTCTTGGAGTTTGCATTCAATATTAGTAAAAGAAAAAAGCTAGAAAATAAATGCAGTTCTTATGTTGTAAGTTTGATGAAACAAAGGATTATTTAAAAATTCTTCAAGAGTCAAAGGCTTTGTTTTTTTATATATTTGGCGGCAGTGGGTCTTAGCTGTAGCATGTGGAATCAAGTTCTCTGACCAGGGATCAAACCCAGAACCCCTACACTGAGAATGCAGTTTTAAATGCTGGACCACCAGGAAAGTCCCATCAAAGTTTCTTTATCAAACTAAATTTTTACCTTGTTAGTGTACTTGTTCAGTTACCTTGTTCAGTACTCTCCACTGAATAGATTGGAGAAAATGAAATTAATAGTAAATCCATAAAGTTCCCTGCATTCTATGTATTTCACAATGGTATGCTATTTTGTGTCAAATTGTAAGACTGAACACATTCTGCAACAGGAAAATGTAGGAAAGAAATTAAGATAAAAATGTTCTCTATGGAGACCATCATAGTTGATACTCTCCACATGAAATATTGAAGGAGAGAATGGTGAGAAGAATCTGAAGAAATGTCTCGTTTTCTTACTCCTATTTTCTGTCCTGTTCAGGCTGTTTTCAGCATTCCTTTATCTCCTTTCCACTGCTGCCCATCTGATGAACCTTCCAGTTCATTCATTCATTCAGTTCATTGTCATTGCTTATTCCTTACTGAGTCTACCATATGCCAGGTACTGTTCTAGATGCTAGACATCTTGCAGTGACCAAGAAAATTAGGACCCTTCTCTGATGGTACTTACAGTCTAGTGCAGCACTACCCAAGAGAGCTTCCTGAGGTGTGGGCAATGTTTTCTGCACAATAGGCAACAGCTCCTGGTCACACGTGGCCACTGAACTCTTGAAATATGGTCTCTGTATCAGAGAAGTTTTAGTGTGTGAGATAGACAGCAAGCTAATGAACAAATACACTGGAGAATTTTGGAAAATGAGAAGTGCAAAAATTCAACTGCATAATGGGATGGAAACCTGGAGAAGAAAGCAATGTTAGTTCCAGTGGTCACAGGACTTTGTATTCATGACAAGTGAGGTGAGACCTCATGGAGAAGCTAGTCATAGGATAAATGGAGAGAAAAAGTGTTCTAGTTGGTAGGACGTGCTGGATGGAGGGATAACCTTGTACCCAAGAGGAGTCACTCCTCTTTCCCCGTTTGCAACTTCCGTGTTTGTTGGTTGTCTCTTTGGGTTTGCTTATCTTGGATGTATCATATAAATGGAATTCCCCAAAGTATAAACTTCTGGGTCTGGCTTTTTTTACTTAAAAGTTTTCAAGGTTCTTTCATGTTATACCATTTATCAGTACTTTATTCCTTTTTATTGCAAATAATTTTCCACTGTGTGGATATATGCCACTTTGGTTTATTCATTTATAAGTTGATGGGCATTTGGTTTGTTTGGCTATTGTGAATAATGTTGTCAAAGTCCGCCAGAGAGTGGCCCTAGCCAGGACTTATCAATTGCCTCCACAACCGTTCGCCTGTTCACTGAAACTCCAGGAAAAGGAATTAAGGACAGATCAGAAAAGAAGAAAAGAAAGAAAATAAGTCAGGAGAATTTTTTGCCGCTTCCCTCAAAGCAGAGGGGGGCCCACCTTGTAATCCGGATTACCTCGGGCGATACTCCTCTGAAGGGGAGCTCCGTGCTGCGACCAGCCTAGGGTCCTTCGTCGCTCCTTCTTTCAGAGCCGCATGGTGACACCACCTCCGTCCGTCCGCTTCGTGCCCCATGTTGGGCGCCAGTTTCTGCGGGGGGCGCTCCACAGAAAGAGAGAGGCAGTGGAACCTCCCTCAGCAAAGCCGAGGGGTCCCGAGGAGAGGTGAGCCTGCTGTCCACCAACCCAACCCCTCGGCGAGCGAGAGACAACCAGACGCAACAGGGGTTCCGTCTGAGCAGTTCCGCTTTATTGCCACAAACTCCCGGTTTATATAGGCAAGCAAGGGGGTCTTGCGAGGGACTTTCTATAGTTGCACCAATCACGTTAAAGGTCAAATTATAATATGCCATAGTTGCACCAATCACATTAAAGGTCAAATTGTAATATGCCATACTTGCACCAATCACGTTAAAGGTCAAGTCGTCATGCGCTTCATTGTAACAGGAGTCTATGGTGATCACGCACTGTCCACATGCAGGGAAATCAAGAGAGCCAATCAAAAACTTTAACATAGACCACGCCCCTATCTCTTCCGCTGGACGCCATCTTAGTTTCCGACCGCAAAAGCTAGCCCTTTTTTTATTTAAGGTTTCCCACGTAGGGCCCCACAGTTATGGACATTTTTCTGTAGGTTTTTGCATATATATTTTTTCAGTTCTCTTGGGTATATATACCTAGGAGTGGAATTGTTGGGTCATATGTTAACTTAGGGCTTCCCAGGTGGTGCTAGTGGTAATGAACCCACCTGCCAATGCAGGAGACGTAAAGATGCACCAGTTCAGTCCCTGGGTCGGGAAGATTCCCTGGAGGAGGGCACGGCAACCCACTCCACTGTTCTTGCCTGGAGAATTCCTTGGACTGAGGAGCCTGGTGAGCACAGACCATGGGGTTGCAAAGAGTCGGACACGAATGGGTGACTAAGCACAGCACGCAGCACGTTAGCAGTGTATGTGGATTCCAATGTTCCTACATTCTCACCAACATTTATCATCTATCTTTTTGGTTATAGTTATCCAAAACTGAAAAGAAAAATTTAAACCTAATATTTTCAGAGGATAAACCTATTACCTAAGACCTTGTATAACTAGACCTTTAGACTTTTGAGAAACCTAGTCTCTTTATGCTGTCAGTCCACAAACTAGGTCCTACTGAAAGCCTGACTGGATTCCTCTGTGCTCTAGACATGAATGCAAGAACCAGTTCCACAACTTTCTTTGCCTTTTCTCTTTATGATTTTTCTTCAGAGCTGATCAATCAGTGATGGTGCCATGAAGAGAAGCATCCTTTTATTCTTGGTTCTTCTCACATCCCCACACACTGAAGAAACCTCACCCTGTTCACATGCTCAGAGGTGTGCCGTGGACTCTGACTTCCTTTCTGAGGATTTCCATGAAACTTGCTGACTCTAAGACTTGTGAGACATTGAAAACTGAAGCTCTGTTGCCAGAGGTGTCTGTGGAGCAGGCATTGGGATGAGAAATGGCAGGCATTGGGATGAGAAATGCCTTTTAGCTCAGTAAAGAGAGACAAAGTTGTCAAGAAAACAAAGTGGACTGAAGCTTTAGAACAATCTGTCTCAAAGGATTACTTTTTTTTTCTTCTGTTGCTCTGCATGAAGGGGTCTTAGTTCCCTGACCAGAGATTGAACCCGTGCCCCTGCAGTGAAGGTGCAGCATCTCAACCACAGGGCCTCCAGAGAAGTCCCAGGATCATTTTTGAAGATGTGCTTTTCTAGCTCCAATACTCTCTAATTTATGTAAGACCCTTACAGGTCAACCAGCCAAAGCTCACACCCAAACCAGGGACCCCTTCTCTGACCTGCCCGTTAGATCTGCTTTGTGCTGAAACATTTGAGGCAATGGAAAGCCACTGTGACTTCATGAGACAAACAATTCTCTTTTTGGAGGTGGGGAAGTTGAAGCAACTCTCCATACCTCAAGCTGGAGTTTCTTGTTCAGGGGGGTCACCTAGGTTTATGCGTTGAGAGCTAAATAGGAATCCACACTTCTTTTGACATGAGGAAACCCGTCAGTTTCCAGGTAAAATCCACGTGGGGGTCCCCAGGGGTTGTGTGGAGGAAGTCTCCCTAGGAGGCTGGCTCAATTACCTGGGTGTTCTCCCTAGAGACCCCCTTACTAATTACAGCATCACTACCTTATTGGCTGTGTGGGGAGTTACGTCCTCCATTTATGGGGGCTGTGTCTGCCCCAACACTTAAGTGCTCCTGCCCATGGCCCTTAATTCACCTCAGTACAGCCAAGACCATGAGCAATTCCCTCTCACTATTCATACATTTATGATTTGTGACAGAGTCTTGCATTTGTTGCCAGGAAGCGGAGGAGAGACGGTGTGCTCAAAGATTGTATTCCAAACCCAGATTTCTTCCAAATTCTGTCTTGCTCCCACCCTCTCTTGCAGCTTCTGGTCAAGGCCCAGGGTGAGCCATCCATCCAAAGGTAAGGGCAGTGAGGTCAACCCAGACCACAGGTCCCTCAGGCCTCAGGTGCTCTAAGTACCTGGGTTTGAGGAGACGCAGTGGGAGGCGTGGAGCCGACAGCAGGTCCTCGGCCAAGACCTCACCAGCCTTCCCACTGCCCACCCTTCTCAGTCACATCCCACTTGCTTTGTCCTTTACACCTTCTCTTGATTTGTCAAGGACAAGGTGAAATCTACTTAGTCTATCACTGCTCAGTTGTTGATTCCAAACAGAAAAGAAATAACAAATTGAAAGGCTAAAGGAGAGAATTGAGTAAAGAAAACATGTATTTTCTCCCTACACATGTCTGTCTGGGGAGTGAAAGATCCAGAAAGGGCAGCATGTTGGGGCTGTCAGTGGGGGGTTTAAATTCAGCTCTGCCCTGGGTGAGGGGTTTCCCAGGTGGCTCAGTGGTAATGAATCCACCTGCCAATGCCAGAGTTGCAGGAGATGCCGGTTCTATCCCTGGGCTGGGAAGATTCCCTGGGAGAAGGAAATGGCAACCCACTCCAGGATTCTTGCCTGGAGAATCCCATGGACAGAGGAGCCTGGCGGGCTGCAGTCAATGGGATCGCAGAGTGGGACGTGACTGAGCACATGGGCACCCCCCCCCCATTGCTTTGGGTGGGAGTGGACTCGGAAGGTTTCTTCTCACCTTAAAATTCTGTCATTCTATTTCCTCTGTACAAAATTGAACACATGCTTCTGGCAACAGGGCTTCAGTTTCCAATGTCTCACAAGTCTCAGAGCCAGTAAATTTCATGGGAATCCTCAGTGAGTTAGAGTCCATGGCGTGTTTCCGGGCATGTGTGCAGGGTGAGGTTTCTTCAGGGTATGGGGATGTGGGCTGTGAGGAGGACCAAGAAGGAAAGCCTGTTTCTCTGCATCTAGGAGCTCATTCAGTGTGAATTCTGAGCCCAGGGTTGGAACACTGTAAGGGAAGGAGGAAAATAAAACTCTGAAAACATAAAAAATGGAACTCAGGGAGACTCACACACTTTGCTTTAGAGTTGCTGGCCTCTCTGAAGTCTGCAACCAGGAGACTTATTTCCAGGGACTGAGGACTTGGTACCTGGGCCCCTTGGTGAGCACAGAGGCCCAACATTGACCTCAGTGCATCATTTGGACGAAGCCTGCCTCACACACTAGCACGGTGAACACCTAACAGAACTCATCCAAAGAGCTGCACTGGTGTTTGCTTTCAGCGATGGCTCCAGAGACTTCCCTGGTGGTTCAATGGCTAAGACTCTGTGCTCCCAATGCAGGAGGTCCCAGGTTCGATCCCTGGTCAGGGAACTAGATCCCACATGTTGCAACTAAAGATCCCGCATGCTGCAACTAGCACCTGGGGCAGCCAAATTAAAAAAAATTTTAAAAAGGAATAAAAAAGAAATGGCTCCATGTTTCACAAGAGAATAGCTTTATCTGCTTGTATAGTGTTCTCTTCTTATAATGTCCTCACTGTGACATCAACATAGAATTTGGTGTCAGGAGACCTGGATTTCAGTCTTATATCTGCCACTCAGGAGCATGGGGGCATTTATCAAGCTGCTTAACTTCTCAGAGCCTCAATTTTCTCATCTGTGGAAAGGAAACGTGTGATGGAATATGGCTGGTTGCAGCACAGAACCAGCTAGTTTGATCAGCTGCTTGCCCGACTGCTTGCCTAGGCTCCCAAAAGGAGAAAAGCAAGAAAAATCTCTTATACATTGTTTACCGTACATGCTCTTATAGGAGACATTCATTTCACTTCCACAGTGCTGTTACTGATAACCTCCCTTTCTACAGAGGAGAAAATTGAGGCTCGGAGAAGTTAAGTAGCTTCATAATAGACCAACACTCCTATGTGAGTAACAAAATCTTTCAATCTTATGATCTCTCTTGGTCTAGACCTGCACTGACCGATATGCTATTATTTTAAACAATTATAAAAAATTAAACTAAAGTCTGTGCCACCTTAGCCATGTTTTAAATGCTCAGTGAGGCCAGTGGCTGGCGTGTTGGACTCTGCAGGTTTGGATTAGTGACCTGGAATGTGGGTGGGTGTTACTGTCCTCGCCTGATCCACAGAGCAACCCTGGATGCAGATAAGAAGCCTAGGACTCAAAGGCCTTCAGAAACCAGAGAGGGAAGCAAAATGAGTTGGGGGCCGGCTATGCTAGGTGATCCGTGGGGTCTGGGTTAGACTGAGCAGTGGATGCCTGGTCTAAAGAGCTGCTACTCCACTTTGGCCAGAGGGTGGCCCAGGGGTGCCAGATCTTTTCTTTCCTTTTTTGACACGGATAATGAATTTTTATTTTATTTTTTATTTGTATTATTATTATTTTAATATTTATTTGTTTGTCTGCATTGAGTCTTAGTTACAGCATGTGGGGTCTAGTTCCCTGACCAGGGATTGAACCCCAAGCCCCTTGAATTGGGAATGCAGAGTTTTAACCACTGCACCGCCAGGGAAGTCCCTGAATTTTAAAAATTTCAAGGTTAGATGAGCCCACAAGCCCCTAGTTTTCCAGTTCTGCAGATGAACCAAACCACTGCACTTGAAACAACTTCCATGTGGTCAGCTTCTGAGAGGAGAGAGGAGACTGTAGAAACATGGACGGGAAGGGGCCAGAACTCGGGCATGAGTGTCTAGAAATGGGCAGGCTAACAAAGGAGATGGTGGCAGGAGAGAAAAACAAACCCCCAAAACAAAAACACAAGCTGCTCTTTTTTTTTTTTTCCAAGGGTCAAAAGTCAGAGAGGTTTTCAGGCGTGCACAGGCTGACAGAGAACAATGGGAATCAGCCTCCAAACATGAAGGAGCTTGAGTCAGAAGCAATGATTTTCCCCAGGGATCATTGAGTTGTATGTGTCAACATTTCATTCACAGATAAGGAAGAGCAGAAGTGTTTCCATGCCCCAGCGTGGACCCCACAAATCCTTATCATATGACTTCAAAATCATGGTTACAGGGAAACATCTCAAAGTAACAATACAAGCATTTCAACAAAAGCAGTGGATGAAGGGGCTGCCCTGACGGCTCAGTGGTAAAGAAGCCACCTGAATGCAGGAGATGCAGTCTGGATCTCTGGGTTGGGAGGGTCCCCTGGAGAAGGAAATGGCAACCCACTCCAATATTCTTGACAGAGGAGCCTGGAGGGCTACGTCTGTGGGGTCTCAAGAGTTGGATACAACTTAGTGACTAACCACCAACCTCCACCAATGGATGAGGGGAAAACAGTTTAGAGACATCACTTACCTTAACATACGATCATCGTGCTGTTATGTGATCAAAGTTATTGCATTTCTGATTCAGTCTGTTCTTCTGACTCACAAGGGTTAGAGATAGCTTTCAAATTATTGAAAGTAAACAGCACCATGCAGAAAGTGTTTTATGAATTCAACACTGTAAAAAAAAAAAAAAAGCTTAAGTTAAAATTCCAGTCTCTTTAACCATTTGTATTACTGGATTGTATTTACTATGTACTTCTGATTTAGAAAATTCAAGAAAAAAATGGTTTATTTGCATTTCAGATTCCTGGGTTGGGTCTTAGTTATGACTCAGATGTTCTGCTGATTGTCTTAAGACTGCTGTTTTATAGTGTTTTATTGACATAATGCCAAGAATGTTAAAAAAAAAAAAAAGAAAAACAGATTGAGAAACTTGAGTCAAACTGAGGCACACATGAGCAAAGCTCATTCAAATGTGAAAAGAACTAACTAGCAGTCTTCACTAGATATTTCAGATGGCTGGGTGTTTGTTTTGTTAAAGGTCAAGTCTAAACATCACTTACTGAATGACAAATGCATGCCCTCTATTAAGTGCCCTGGGGATGGGACAGGGGAATAAATCCAACACTCTTATTCCTGCCCTCAGAAAGTTCAGAATTCAGAAATGCACTCATTGATATTTTCTTCTGAAGTTCAGCTGAAGTTGACAAATAATAACCGAAGGGCTAGTGTTTTCTGGGCAACAAGCTAAGCGTTTGAAAGTCCCTCCAGGATGCAGGCAAGAATACAGAGCTTACTGAGAAATCTGCAAAAAGCCATCGAGGTGTTTACAGATACAAGAATTGATTCTCCCTCAAAATGTGGATGTTTTTTAGAAAAGGAAATGCTGCTAAACCACACAACTGCTCTTGTCTTTCAGTCAGGGAGTGCCTTTCCTCCAGAGTCTTTGTTCAAGCCAATAGCAAGTTTGTTAAATGCCTCTTTCTCCAGGGGGTCAGTCCTTGGAGAACTTACACTATCCTGTAAAGACTCAAGTTTTAACAGGTGGTGGTGGTTTAGTAGCTAAGTCGTGTTCTACTGTTGTGACCCTTGGACTGCAGCCTGCCAGGCTCCTCTGTCCATGGGATTCTCCAGGCAAGAATACTGCAGTGGGTTGCCATTTCCTTTTCCAGGGGATTTCCCAACCTGCAAATTGAACTCGGGTCTCCTGCATTGCAGGCAGATTCTTTACCAACTGAGGTATGAGGGAAGGCCAAGTTTTAACAGGCATCTCAGCAAAGGGCAAGACATGTTCCAGAACCTTCTGGATCAGTCTGCCTTCTGGATCAGTCCTGCCTTCTGGACTAGACTACCTTCTGGATCAGTCCTGCCTTCTGGATCAGTTTTTGCCTTCTGGATCAGTCCTGCCATCTGGATTAGTCTGTATGGACTGCCACGGCAAAACACCACAGACCAGGTGAATAAATGCAAACATGTTACCATTTGTAAAATAGACAGCCAATGGGAATTTGCTGTATGACTCAGGTGAATAAATTAATATGCATTTATGTATTTCTGACTATATTGGTCTTCGTTGCTGTGCTGGCTTTCTCTGCTGGTGTGTGGCCGTCTCATTGCAGTGGCTTCTTTTGTTGCAGACCACAGGCTCTGGGGTGTGTGGGCTTTAGTAGCTGTGGCGTGTGGGCTCAACAGTTGAGGCTGCCAGGATCTAGAGCTCCTGCTCAGTAGTTGTGCGACATGGACTTTGTTGTTCTGTGACATGTGGGATCTTCCTGGACCAGGGATCAAACCCATGTCTCCTGCACTGGCAGGTGGATTCTTTACCACTCAGGCACCAGGGAAGCCCAGACCAGGTGACTTGAACAACAGAAATTTATTTTTCTTCACAATTCTGGAGCCTGGAAGTCTGAGATCAATGTGTCTTCGGGGTTGGCTTCTGTTGAGTCTGCTCCTTCTGGCTTGTAAAATGTGCCACTGGCTGTGTCCTTACCCATCTTCTTAAAGACACACTCCTATGGGACTTATGACCTCATTTGATTTTAATCACCTGTTGAAAGGGCTTCCCTGGTGGTTCCGACGGTAAAGAATCCTCCTGCAATGAGAGAGACCTGGGTTCAATCCCTGGGTTGGGAAGATCCCCTTGAAAAGGGAATGGTTACCTACTCTAGTATTCTGGCCTGGAGAATTCCATGGACAGAGGACCCTGGCAGGCTACAGTCCATGGGGTCACAAAGAGTTGGACATTACTTTCACTTTCACTTAAAAGTCCTATCTCCCCCTCAAGGGTTTTCCTGATGACTCAGTGGTAAAGAGTCTGCCCATAATGCAGGAGACACAGGAGACTTGGGTTTGATCCCTGGGTCGAGACAATCCCCTGGATGAGGAAATGGCAACCCACTCCAGTATTCTTAACAGGAAAAAGTCCATGGACAGAAGAGTCTGGCAGGCTGCAGTCCATGGGGTCACAAAGAGTTGGACATGACTGACTAGGCATCTCCCCTCATGGGGGCAGGGTTAGTGTTCTACCATTTGAGTTTTAGGGGACACAGTTCAGTCTGTAACAACTTTTTTTCATTTTATATTCAGATCATTTCATCTAGGAAAATGCGGTGTCTTTGAGTAATTGCTCCCTGCCCCTGATTTTATAAAATAAAACAAACAAAAAGCTATCATTCAAGGTGAGGACAGAATTTCCTGGAGAGGAGGAACCGTTAGGTCCAATAGCCCTGATATTTGTCCCCCAAGTCCCACTGTCACTTGAGGGCTCTCTCATATGCACCCCCAATGCCACCTGTGAGGGTGGGGAGTGGTATGAGTGGGGAGTCTTGTTCCCCCTTTAACAAAACTGGCCTTAACAGGGAAGCAAGACCCTTCCACTCAGACCAACAGCACGGCCGAGGTCATGTCATTGCAGAGAATCCTAAGACTTAGGACATGACAAAGATCTGAGAGTTACTGAGTACGGCAGGAAGCACATCATCCTTTGGCCACATTGTTCCCGTTAATGGTTTCTCTGGAGTGACTTGCCTTGCTACTTGGTTCCTGGGTAGGAAAGATACCTAAAGCTTCCAAGTTCTACCCCAAGAGAGAATTCTAAACTCCTTTTATTTATTTTTTCCTATTCCCCACTTACCCACCAGCAGTGACCACCCCTGGGCATAAATCCCCATGTAGGAGGCCCCTCAAGATTTCGGAAGAGGATGACCCTTTGCTGGGAATCGTCACCCGTTGGTCTCCATGTGTGTGGCCGCACGGTGAATCACTGCTACCTGCCCAGTGCTCCAGAACAAGTACTGAAGTGTGCTGGGCGCTCTTTGTGGACTACATAGCTCATGTGCCATCTTCCTCTCGAGGTCCTGGATGGTTGTGACTTTACTCCATCTTGCATCACACTTCCTTCCAAATGACAGACATCCTGTAAGCACAGTACAGGAGTCAAGAGGGAGGAGACCAAATATTTCAATCGGATCTTGCTTGGAGAGTTTATTTTTCATAATTACTCAACAGTCTCAGACAACATGAAAATCCTAAAATCCCTGTAGGCTCCCCCAGAGTTGCACAGCAAACATGAAGGGGCTAAAAAGGTGTATTTATACCTAGACATCATGTGCACCCAATCTTTGTGACTACGTTCAAAAAAGAATATCATTCATACATGCATTTTATCTACCAAAACTGATAGAAAAAGGAGAATTTTAGCAGCAAACCACCAAGATTTCATGTATTTTCCTGAATCAATTGACACTATAATTTTTAGCGTTCTGCTGTGATTCTTCAAAGCAGGTCCCTGGTCTGAGTTCTGGGACATGATGCCAATTTATGATTCAACTTCTGACCCTTGTGCACAGGAGTCATCTTTGAGCATTTTGAAGGACTTAAACTCACTGACTTCCTTAAACAGAAAATTACAGAAACTTAGAGCATTGTGTAGTGATCTTAGTCGAGATGAATTTCCAAAAGGAGTTTTTATGGTTGTTGTTGTTTGTTTTTGTTTTCAACAAACTATACAAAAGGCCAGGAAGAGAGATTCAGTTTTTCTTCAGAAATGTTTAATTTCCATGTTTTCAGTTTTGCGTATTTGGGCCTTGCAATAGCTATGAGCAAAACCTTTTCAATGCCCTGATGTCCTAGAATTCAAACAAGCCTCTCAATCATTCATTTCTACAGTAAACATTTATCAAGGGCTACTTGTGTGGGCTTTCCTGGTAGCTCAGTTGCTAAAGAATCTGCTTGCAGTGCAGGAGACCTGGGTTCGATCCCTGGGTTGGGAAGATCTCCTGGAGAAAGAAATGGCAACCCACTCCACTATTCTTGCCTGGAGAATCCCATGGACAGAGGAGCCTGGTGGGCTACAGTCCATGGGTCGCAAGAGTTGGACATGACTTAGTGACTAAAAAGATGCTTACTCCTTGGAAGGAAAGTTATGATCAACCTAGACAGCATATTAAAAAGCGGAGATATTACTTTGTCAACGAAGGTCCACCTAGTCAAGGCTATGGTTTTTCCAGTAGTCATGTATGGATGTGAGAGTTGGACTATAAAGAAAGCTGAGTGCCAAAGAATTGATGCTTTTGAACTGTAGTGTTGGAGAAGACTCTTGAGAGTCCCTTGAACTGCAAGGAGAGCCAACCAGTCCATCCTAAAGGAGATCAGTCCTGAGTGTTCATTGGAAGGACTGATGCTGAAGCTGAAACTCCAATACTTTGGCCACCTGGTGCGAAGAGCTGACTCATTGGAAAAGACCCTGATGCTGGGAAAGACTGAGGGCAGGAGGAGAAGGGGACAACAGAGGATGAGATGGCTGGATGGCATCACTGACTCAATGGATATGAGTTTGGGTGGACTCCAGGAGTTGGTGATGGACAGGGAGGCTTGGCATGCTGTGGTTCTTGGGGTCGCAGAGTCGGACACGATTGAGTGACTGAACTGAACTGAACTAGTGACTGAATTGCCTGTATGGGTAGCGGTGTACCAGGCAGGTCCTAATGGATGCAGAGTGGGAACGGATGTCGTCCTAGCCATCGGAGGTGAACTCTCAGGACCTGCAGCGGGGTGAACAGTGCCCTGAAGGAGCCCACATCAGAAGTGGGGCCAGTTTAGTGGTCTTGGTGATGAGAAGAGTGGCTACATGGTTTAGAGCAGTTTGGAATGATGTGGGGTTATGTGTTCTTTGGGACCTGAGTCACTAACTGATTCACAGTGATATGAAGTAGGATGTGAGGTTGTAGTTGAGCAGAACAGTATGGGGCCTTCTAGGAACAGAATCCCCCTCCTCCTATGTCCTTTGCCTGCCTCTTGTCTATAGAAAAACTTACGCCTCCCTGGGGTCCATGGGGTCGCAAAGAGTCGGACATGATTGAGCAACTGAACTGAACTGAACTGGGGGTAAGGAGAGGAGAAGGTGGGGAGAAAAGCAGGCATTTGTACATTGATGCAAAGGCAGAGGAATCTGAAAGGCAAATGGAAATGACTGGGAGGAAAAACCTCAAAGTAAATACCACTGGAATGAGCAGTGTTAAGTTGCTAAGTCGTGTCTGATTCTTGGCGACGCTATGGACTGTAACCTGTCAGGATCCTCTATCCCTGGGATTTCCTAGGCAAGAATACTGTAGTAGGTGTCCATTTCCTTCTCCAGGGGGTCTTCCCAACCCAAGGATGGGACCCGTGTCTTCTGCATTGGCAGGCAGATTCTTTACTATCCGAGCCACCAGGGAAGCCCCGGAATGAGCTGATAAACCCAGAAAGGTTCTGGTACAGAGTCTAGCAGGGCCAGCATCTCTCCTGGGAAAGACTGCAAGGTTTTGGTGATATTATGAGATGAACTTCCCTGGTGGCTCAGAGGTTAAAGCGTCTACCTCCAATGCGAGAAACCTGGGTTCGATCCCTGGGTCGGGAAGATCCCCTGGAGAAGGAAATGGCAACCCACTCCAGTATTCTTGCCTGGACAGAGGAGCTTGGTAGGCTACAGTCCACGGGGTCACAAAGAGTCGGACACGACTGAGTGACTTCACTTCACTTTCAACACTCTATGTGCTTGACCCCACAGACGGTAGCCCGTCAGGCTCCTCTGTCCGTGGGGATTCTCCAGGCAAGAATCCTGGACTGGGTTGCCATGTTTTAAAATCTCCACCATCTTCCTTCTGCTTTGTCTTTCTCCCTTCCCCCCGCCTCCACACCTCTTCCCTCTCTCTTACCCGCCATGGGAACTTCCCCTACTCCCCTCGTTTAACATTCCTTTGAGTCTTCAGAGTTTAGCTCATTCAGTTTTGTCTGCGAGGTGGCAGTGCCTAACTCAGCCAGCAGATGGCACTGTCGAGTAGTTACGGGATCCGCCCCCACCAAGTCTCAGGTTCCCTTGGATGGATTTACTCCCTGCTTGGTTGGCTTCTGTAAGGTCTAAAACTGCGCATCATATTTACTCGAGACAGCGTGTGGCCACCTCTCCACCTCAGATATGACGTTCAAGAAGTGATCTCCCCGGGATTTGCAATCCCCAGCTTTCACCGGCCCCCAGCGGCAGCACATTGCCTCATGCCCCAAGAAGTCACAGTTGCCCTTCAAGGCTGGTTCAATGGCATTTAATGGTATCTAACCCTGGCCCATTGCCCTCTGGACTTAGATCTTGACGTTGTGGCCAAAATGTTAGCTCCGAAGATGGAGATGGGATCAGGTACCACGAGGTCCTGAGGGCAGGAGCCAGTCTGAGTATGTCCTGTCACTTGATAGCAGACAGGCACTCTTCATCAGCTACTCAGGACTCCAGGCGCCAGGCAGTAAGTTGAGGTCAGGGAGTTTGTTTTATCTACTGATTTGGAAAAATATTTAGCCTCCCTGGAACAGGGATGTGCATTCCGTGTGCCTGAAGCCATGAAATTTGGCAAGTCCCATATCAGATGCCTAAAACTGTTATACAACTCGGTCTAATTTAGAGTGTAAGGCTTCCAGAGGGAACCAAGTCTCTCCCTTGGTCCCAGAGTTCCTGCTGGCAATTCTTAGGGTCCAACACTCTGAATCCATTACAGTAAAAATGGTAATGATAATAATATCCATTGCTCAGATTTGACCTACAGTTCAAGACACACAGCTTTGAGTAATCAGAAGCTTGATTCAGCCCAGAGGGAAATATGAGTACTTGTGTAACAATTTGGCCATTCTACAAATGAAGACAAAGGTACTGAGAGTGTGAGCTGTAGTGAAAACATCTCCAAAGTGACTGTTTCTTCCACAATTGGCTCTGCCAACCAGAAAAAGAAAACCATCTTTCTTGCCATTTTTCAAAAGAGAGGTTGTTCCGTGTCTCATATAATCTTTATTCAAAATTGTCTTGAAAGGGTTTAATCTTACTTAATTTTGCATGGTATATACAGATCTGCAAGAGCAAGTACTTAAAACTCTGTTCTCCAGGAAAGTAACACTTGAAATGGGAAAGTCAACTTACAACTAGAACGTCTAACATTTAACTTCCACGTGATTTAGCGGTACTTGTGCATGTATGTGCACAGAACTGCAGAAAGAACATACATTTTAGATTTAAGTAGTTTTGTGTTCAAGTTGCTACTCAGCAGATTCTCCAGTTTTCTCATCTTTAGGTACTGTTCCTTACACAGAAGTGTATCCCACTAATTGTGTAGAATAAGGGAAAAAAGGTCACAGGAGAGAAAAAGCGTACAGAAGTTAAATGAATTTGGGAGATGCTAGGTTGAAAAAAGTTCAACTGATTCTTTAATTATAGGGCCACTCAGAGCCTTTATTTATTTCATTTGTTCCACCACTCAGAGACATAGCACTTTATTTGCAGGTTTTTTTTAAGTGTACATTATATTTTTATACAGTTGGAAGTCATATGGTATTTGTACAAACTTTATATCTTTTTTAAATTTTTAAATTTTTCTTTTAAAGTGGTTGATTTAGAGCCTTTAATATATTAAAATAGAATGAGACTATCACAGAGGGAGAGCAATAGGCCAAGCACAATGAATATCCTAGAGTTGCCCAAATTTGGGGCAACTATGGAAATTTTTTCCTCTAGGGCATCTCATGGAATTCAGGGAAATAATGACTACTTTCCTCAGTGCTCTTCAGAGACCAGACATCAGCTTAGAAACAAATAGCTCGGGGAACCAAATCAAAGGCAGGGCACAGGTGGAGGTAGGTAGCCTCGTGGCTGACTTGAGCAGCTTATTTATCGTGAAGTGACCATGTGCCAGGCACCATTCAACAGATTCATAATTTGTTCAACCTCACCACAGCCCCATGAGTTAAGGACAAGTATTATTTTCTTTTTACAAAAGTGCAAAATCAGGTTCAGAGAGGTTGCATCCCAGAGGTAACCAGGCACTCTGACTCCAAGCCCACGCTTGGAGCCACTGTTCATTGTTTGTCTCCAAGGACTTAAATGCTATTAAAGTTTATTCTCTCTGTGACTCTTGTATCCTTGAGTCTCTTTCATTCTCTTCAGCTCTCCCCATGAGATTAGAGACCCGGCTCCCACCTCTGAGATCACCCTCTCACCTCATTTCTACAAAAGTCTCCTCCCCCTTAATGTTCTATTAAAAAACCTTCTGTAGAAGAATTCTGACTAGTCCCTGACTTGAGATCAGGTGGCAGATGTGGGGACAGGAGTGTGGGGTGTTCTAATGAGCTCAGCTCACATGCCAATACTGTGGCCAGGAGAGTGGAGAACTACAATTAGCCACACCCGCTATGTCAACAGGGTCCTTATGGGTGATGGGAGCAGTTCTCTTAAAAGAAGGTGTGTTTTCCAGAAGAGGCCTGAGGCACTGACATTCTGAGCTCTGACACACCTCACGGTCTTTTAAGATCACAGGGGAGATGTATGAATAGTGGCCCACATATTTCCAGGCACCAGCATGTTGTTAGGTCATTGCAGCTACTCTTCGGGTTTCAGAAGAGAAATATCCTCCTTTGATCGGGGCTGCTAAACTAAGTAGGTGGAAGAAACTAGCTGGGAAGAGTGCTTTGTATGAAAGCCATGGAGTTAGAATAAGGTGTGACCTTCAGGTCAAGCTCCAGGTCTCAGGGGACAGGCCAAGCTGGAGGACAGACAAAACCAGGTCAGAAGCCCAGGGAGTGGGGCAGTAAGAGCCAGCTTTGTCATGAAACACAGACATGCTCGGAGGAAGCAGGCCAGGAGTGAGCATGCAGAGATCTAATCTTGGTGAGCAGGTACAGGCTGCCCAAAGCCAGGTTTGGACATGTCCACTTGGGCTGGACCCCAGGCGGCTGAGGTCAGTCCTCAAATGTAGAAAGGAGGCAGAGAACAATGCCTCAGATTTCAAAATCTGGGCCTGACTAGGGAGCCAAGTGATACAAAAAGAGTCTTTCCTCCAGTTCCCCTAAGGGAGAGTCAGCGCAAACCGCACTCTGATTTGCTTCGACCATCTAGACCCACTCATCTAAAGGCCACCATGGACCCCTTGCAGGAATGGGCTGTCAAATACCAGAGAGTGATACCGACCCTTGGTGCCGGTGGCTTCGGTTCTGACTAGTGGTCTTCAGGGCAGTCTTCATGTCAGCCACTTTGTTGTCAGGATTGGTAGGGAGTGGGGTACTCTTGTTCATGAGATTTGTTCCACATTTGTCAATTGATCGTTTCATACTGCTGCTGTGATCAGTTACCACAAACTCAGAAGACCTGGGGGAAAAAAACAAACATGAATTTATTATCTCATGGTTCTGGAGGTCAGAGGTGAGAACAGGTTAAAGTCATTGGACTGAAATCAAGGTTTGGGCAGGACTGTGTTGCCATGAAATTAAAAGACGCTTACTCCTTGGAAGGAAAGTTATGACCAACCTAGAGAGCATATTCAAAAGGAGAGATATTACTTTGTTAACAAAGGTCCGTCTAGTCAAGGCTATGGTTTTTCCTGTGGTCATGTATGGATGTGAGAGTTGGACTGTAAAGAAAGCTGAGCGCTGAAGAATTGATGCTTTTGAATTGTGGTGTTGGAGAAGACTTTTGGGAGTCGCTTGGACTGCAAGGAGATCCAACCAGTCTATTCTAAAGGAGATCAGTCCTGGGTGATCATTAGAAGGACTGATGCTAAAGCTGAAACTCCAATACTTTGGCCACCTCATGCGAAGGGCTGACTCATTGGAAAAGACTCTGATGCTGGGAGGGATTGGGGGCAGGTGGAGAAGGGGACGACCGAGGCTGGATGGCATCACCGACTCAATGGACATGAGTTTGGGTGAACTCTGGGAGTTGGTGATGGACAGGGAGGCCTGGCGTGCTGCGATTCATGGGGTCGCAAAGAGTCAGACACGACTGAGCGACTGAACTGAACTGAACTGAACTGGTGTTCCTTCTGTGGGTTCTCAGGGAGGCTCCCTTTCTTTGTCCTTTTCAGCATCCGGAGGTGGCCTGCATTCTTTGATTCATGGCCCCTTCCTCCATCTTCAAAGCCAGCAGCCCAGTGTCTTCCAGTGTCTCTAACTCTGAACCTCCTGCCTCCATCTTATAAGGACTTTTGTGATTACCTTGGACCCCAGCCCTTTATAATCCATGATAATCACCTCTTCAACGTTTCTCGCTTAATCATACCTGCAAAATCCATTCTGCTGTGTGAGAAAACACATTGACAGTGTTTGAGGATTAGAAATGGACCTCTTTGGGGAGGAGCATTCGTGAGAGTCCCACAGCCGTCATATTCACCTGTAAACCTCCAGACAGCTTTGGCTGTTTGTCATCTACACCTGTCACTGACATGGTGCTTCCACTGGTCCATTCCAGATTTTAGAAGCACCTTTCTGGGTGCTTGCAGGATGAAAGCTGCACACCTGGGACGTATGAGGTCTCCTTGTTTGGGAGGACGGGGCTAGAAGGGCCATGCTATTTCCTGAGTGAGGGGGGCTTCTGTAAGAGCCATTGCATGTGGGAGAGGCCCTAAGCACCCCAACCTTCCCTGACCATTGTGTTTTCCTCCACAAAGAGGAGAATTTCTCAGCAACCTCTGGTCTCTAGTTACAGCCATATAAATTGCTATACTTAAGCAACCTTTATGGAAAAGCAACTGGGATGGATAAATCTCTCTGGAAAAACTCTCATGGCTGTGCTCCAGGAAAAATGCATGAGAATATTTACCAAAGTCTTGTTGTAACAGTGAAAAACTGAAAGTAACTAAAATTTCCTTCAATAGCAGAATGGACACATAAATTATTGATATACCCTACAGTGATCAACATGAATGGCTTAGAAGTATGTATACTGATATGGGAAAATATTTAAAATATGATGTAAAGTGAAAAAAACCCAAGTTATAGAATTATATTGTTTACAGTCATAGGAGGTACAAGTGTAAAATTATGTTTGGTATGGAAGCACCCCAGCTTCTTAATGGAACTGGGTTCCAAGTGAAAACAGCAAAATGGAAATATTTGTTATAGCTAAGTGGTTGGGACTGTGGGTTTAGTATTCTCTACACTCCTCTGTATATTTTTAAATATTTAATAATAGAGCAATAATTAAAAATTTAAGCATAAGACATAGTTATTTGGGTTATTTTTGAAAGCAACTTATTTTTTCTATCAGTTCAATTCAGTTGCTCAGTTGTGTCTGACTCTTTGTGACCCCATGGCCTGCAGCACGCCAGGCTTCCCTGTCCATCACCAACTCTGGGAACTTGCTCAAATTCATGTCCATCGAGTTGGTGATGCCATCCAAACATCACGTCCTCTGTCATCCCCTTCTCCTCTTGCCTTCAGTCTTTCCCAGCATCAGGGTCTTTTTTAAGGAATCAGTTTCTTTTTCTATAATAAAATGTTAAAAAGAAATTTGAACTAGTTTCATCATGGAGTCAGACTACATACTGAGCCAATGAGTGATTCAGGTTTTCAACAGTTTTACCCTGTTTAAATATTGACCCGAGTAATCAAATGTCAACTCTTCAATTATTATATAATTAGTAATTTGCCTATTTGTCTTTCTAAACAGCGTGGTTAGTGAGAATGTATTCTCTTGTTTTCCTTTTGTAGAAAATTCTATGTGGAAAGGTGGGTAAAGGGAGTTTCTCTATCTAGAGTAATTCTTACTGAAGCCCTTGCTAATATGGTAATTACTGCAAGGACTTGCTTTAGCAGGATCAATGTTCCAGAATTTTTCCTCCAAGGACTTATGTAACAGATATTAATTTTCTCCATGGAATTGGATGTAGACATACGCTAGATAAAATTTTTATACTGAATTCAGAATTTCTTCACCCTGATACTATTCAATTTTGAATATGATTTTATCCAGATACTAAGATGAGAATCCAACCTTACCAGTTCTACATTTCTGTCTTATACAAAATGCTACCAGCAAATATAAAAGCAACTGTCATTTAGAAATTTAATCCAGTCTTCCTGCCTATTCTCTAGTCACCTGGTACTATGTATAGTCTTTACTCTGCAAGTATCATGTTGTACTATTTCTCCAATTCTCCCAAATTACAAGGGTGAGATTCTTGACACTTTGTAGGGAAGGAGAATTTAGAGTTGAAAAACAAGATTTTGAGAGTTGTGAGAGTGCAGTCAGAAGTGAACATACAACCATTCTTATATATTTTGTTGTTGCTCTCTAGAGCAGTAAAGATAATGTTCCTCTGTGCAAAATTTGAAATGAATCTTTTTCTCTGGGTGGACATGATTGCAATTGGCCACATGCCTTTGTGTAGTATGCAACCTGCCCAAACATACATGGCAGCTCTAAGAGGGATTATCTATAGTGTTTTATATACATCTTAAAATAGTAAATATGCTATAAACAATTTAAACGTGCAACACCTTGCTTGATAGAATTTTGTAAGTGCCTCTTTCCTCCGCACTTGCAATAGTAAGTATGCAAATGTGCTTGGGTTTGCTGAGATAGCATGTACAATGAGGCATTTTTTTGGCAGCTGTTTCTGCATGTCCACTCAAACAGTCTTAGAGTCAAGACTGTTAAGTCATGTCTCCCACTCACCCAGAGAGGTTCCAACCATGATGTCCCCAGCAGAGACTGGGGAGCAGTGGTGGGGCAGGCATGTACTTGGGCCGGTGATCCATACAGGGCTCAAGCAGCATGACAACATAGTGATCCAATGGTAAATTGGTTCTGCACACAGACAGCACCCGTGAGTAGAAGTAAAGTAGCGCCACGCTATGTCTCCTAAATAATTTTGCAATGCCCCCGTGCAAGCTCATCCAGTCAGTGGAACATCAGCAGTCCCAGGCAGCAGGAATTCTGAAACTTGATAAAGCATGGCACCCAGAACTTCCTGTGTATGGAATGCATGATGAATTTCTTTTATTATTTAATAAGGCCTCCCAATAATCAGCTAGGATTAGAAGATTCCAAAAGGAAATAAAACCTGGACAAGTCTTTGCTGAATTTGTTTGGACCATTGTCTCTGTTTCGATTAGAGGTGATTTATTTTTCTACATGTACTTTAGAAATATAATACATACGTACATAATATATAAATATAACACACACACACATATATATGTATGCATGCTAAATCACTTCAGTTGTGTCCAACTCTGTGTGAAAAACCTATGGACTGTAGCCCACCAGGCTCCTCTGTCCATGGGGATCTCCAGGCAAGAATACTGGAGTGGGTTACCATCGCCTCCTCTAGGGAATCTTCTTGACCCAGGGGTCAAACCAGCGTCTCTTATGTCTCCTGCATTGGCAAGCTGGTTCTTTACCACTAGCGCCACCTGGGAAGCCTACACACACACGCACACACATACACACACACGCATATACACACACGCACAAATACACACACACGCACACACACACACGCACACGTATACACACACACGCACACACATACACACATGCACACACACATATACACACGCACACACATACACACACACACACATGCACACATATACACACACATGCACACATATACACACATACACATAATTTTGGACAATCACTCAGAAAAGTTGCAAGTGCAACACAGAGATAATCTTTACGACTGAGACTTCTCTTTTCCGCTTTGTAATTAATAAGTATTTTGTGGGGAGAGAGTCTGACACTATGTAAATACCTGTACCTGTTAATTTATAATTCACTGATTGTTTCATCAGTGTGAACATGGGCATATATGTTTGGGTAATAAACTATTACTACCAAAATTTATCTTGATACATGGTCCTTGTTTTGCCCCCATTCAAGCTGGATTTTGTGTCCTTTGGGCGTCCCCTCATTCTTTGAACACTTCTTGCTTTTTCTAGCATAAGATGATCCAGGCTTATTGTCCACTTTCCCCGCTCCAGCCTGGAGCTGCTGTTTCCTCAAAGAGCCCTGGTTTCTTTTAGTGGAGGCTGGTGTTTAGAATCCAAGAATCCGAGGTGTGCTCATTTCTATTGGGGTGTTTTTGCTCCAGGTCCTTTTAACGGATAGGTTTTCTGTCTGTCTGTCTCTCTCTCTACACACACACACATCTTCTTATATACTATTCATATATATATATATATATATATACACACACCTCTATCTGTGTTTATTGCTATGCAGTGCTGTGCTTAGTCACTCAGTCATGTCCTACTCTTTAGGACCTAATAGACTGTAGCCCACCAGGCTCCTCTGTCCATGGAGATTCTCCAGGCAAGAATACAGGAGTGGGTTGCCATGCCGTCCTCCAGGGGATCTTCCCAACCCAGGGATCGAACCCAGGTCTCCCACAATATAGGCAGATTCTTAACCATCTGAGCCACCAGGGAAACCCAAGAATACTGGAGAGGGCAGCCTATCCCCTGTACAGGGGATATTTCTGGCCCAGGATTCAAACCGGGGTCTCCTGCATTGCAGGTGGATTCTTTACCAGCTAAACTACCATGGAAGCCCCATCTATTGATATATCTACCTATTTATTGAAAACTGTGACTTTACATCCATATTACCAGTTCCAATCCATCCATTGAGTTCATTTATTCCTTTCCATATTTGCATCTCTCTTCTGCGCAAACAACCAGGCTCCATTATCTTTATTTATTTGCTCCTTTGGTCAACCTTACTGTATTCATACAAGCTACCATCCTGTCTCTGCCAGAGGCTCTCCTTACTGCATGCGGACACCCTTTGCTGGGCTGCCTTTCCACACAGACACCCTTCTCAGCCTTGCCTCAGTGCCTTGCCTGGCACCTCCTCCCTCTGCTCCCTGCCCAAGAGCTCTGTATCCTCCCAGACTGTGTGTGTGCTGCGTTCTCCTTGCGGAACTCTGACACCTGCTCTGGGCCACGGAGGCTCTTTCCTCTTCTGGTGCACAAGCCACCTTGTTCTGCCTCACCTGAAAGTCTTGGGAGGAAAGAGAAGGGAAGCAGAAGAGGAGGGAGAGGAGGAGGAGGAGGGTGGGGGGAGGAGGAGGAGGGGGAGGAGTAGTTATATGTACTTTTGAATAATGAAAAGCCCCTAACCCTAACCTCACCCAATAATCATTGAGCCATTTTAAAAAGTAGCATTGATTTGAAGATGTGCTACGTTGTCGGCCATCCTGGGCACCTCCTGCCTCTGCTCAGCTCTGGCTGTCAAGCCCTCTTATGTATGTCTTAGTTCTTTCTGTGTGATGCCAGAGCACAATCCCAAGGAAGTAGGCTTCCCTCAGCTCCCTGTATCTTCCTGCAGCCCTCCCTGCAGAAATGCCCTGATTTACCTTTGTTTATTATTCTCAACAATCCCACTTCCACCCCTGCTCTTCCTTATTTAAATATGCCCGTCATGAATGACTTGGGTTTACTGGAATCAAAATTCTCAGGCTTGCCAAAGAGATGGATAGCAATCAAGGTTTATTGCCAGAATTTGTGTACCAGGAACTCCTGACTGAATTTCCATACGTGTTTATTCCTGAGTCTGGAGCTTTCCTTAAGTAACTATTTCTGTCTTTTAAGCCTTGGCATTGTACCTGGTACATGATGGACAGTCAGCATGTATTTGTTAGATTAGAACAAGTGATCCTGCTTGATATCCTAGCCTACAATGTTTCAACACTTGAGCTGAAACTAGGAAAAACTGTCATTTTCAGTCCTCTGATAATGTATTAATTTGTTCCGGGGAGAACCAGTCAGAATAGCTCTTAGTAATGAAAAGTGGAGCAATGACCCTCCTCTGGCATGGAGGACTGCGAGGTAAGTCAGCTTGGAATCACACACACAAGGGATGTTCCTGGACCAGGCTGCCTCCCCACTTTCTTCCCTCCAGGGAGGGGAGGGCTTTCTAGGTCTGGACCCAGGACATGATATTCCAGATATTGGAGCGATGTATGTTTTGCTACCATATCTGAGTGGAGACCCTAAAGAGCCTGGGCTCACACACAGGCCACATCTTCCCTTCCCTTGTGCAGTAAGAGACATGAGAGACTGTGTCAGGGTCAAGGAGCAAAGGGACCTCACATGATGTTGTGAAGAGAGAATAACCCACTTGGCAAATGTACAGATCTAGAATGTGCTCTGATGTCTTTGGGGGCTAAGGAGCAACATCCAGTCCCAGGGGTAGAGAATGGAGTCTCCCTTGAAAGGAAGGGGCAGTCAGACCACCAGTTGTCCCGAGTAGAGGTTAGTCCTGGGGAAGGAGGTGGGAGCCTTAAGGGGAGGGGGAAGAACATCCTTCTTTCTCCAGGCCTTGGGTAAGTCTGGCCTGGATGCTGACAAGCGGAAGCTTCAGAAACCTTGGGTGGGGTGGGGTGTGCGGGGCTCTGTGCCCTGAAGGCAGATGGGGAGGGATTCAGAACAGGTGGTGTCTGGTTCTCATCTTTACGTTGTACTCCTTTTCTGTGATTTTGGAAACACACCACACAAACAAGCAGACACACACACACATAATTGACGACACCTAGACTGGAAGAAAAAGATCCTTGGAGCTATGTGTAGATTTCATCATCTATATATGAAGAAAAATAGGATACATCACATAGGTTTGGCACGTCCCAGGTAGTGCTAGAGGTAAAGAACCTGACTGCCAATGCAGGAGACTTACGTAAGAGAAACAGTTTCCATCCCTGGGTTGGGAAGATCCCCTAGAGGAGGGCATGGCAACCCACTTCAGTAATGTTGCTTGGAAAATCCCATGTACAGAACCTTGTCGCCTTGGCAGGCTACAGTCCATGAGGTCACAAAAGAGTCAGACAGGACTGAGCGACTAAACAACAAAAAAATCACCCCACACTTTTCTAGATGACCCCGGGATGGAAAGAAATAATGTTCTGTTGAGAACCACTAAAACCTTCATTGTCACTTGAAGATAAGTAGGGTTGATGAGTTCACATAATATGTCAGATTGCAGACCAGTAAGAGAGCCAGAAAGGTAACCAAGTCATCTAACTCCTACAGGTAAATCTTATCACCCTTTTTACCTAGATAAAGAAACAAGTTGAATGGTTAAGAACATGCCTTACACCACACAGTTCATAAACGTCAATGCCTGTGTTCAGTCCCAGACCTAGCTGGTTTCAAAGCCCACCCATTGTACTTCATCACATGATGCTTATAAGCAGATTCGTATCCAGATAGGAAATGAAGACATTGTATCCAGATAGGAAATGCTTGACATTTTCAGCAGGATATTTCCTCCGCTTGTAGCTCACAACTAATCCGGGGATTATCCAGAGATTTTCTGATATTTCAAAAATTATTTTCTCTTATAAGTTACTGTAATTTTTACTCATAAGCTACTGTAAAAGTGAGAGATAATATATAAACCTCTAGAATTTTTTTTTGTTATTACCTACTTCTTTACTCATTTTGAATGGTGCAAATAAACTTGCCCAATCCTACATTCTTTCAGTATGACCAACTTCATCAAGGGAGTTTTCATACAGAGATATAAAATGTCAATGGAACATTTCACCCTGAATGTACTCCTATTAAAGGTAAATCCTTTAAATACCTGATTATGGAAGTTAATGATAACTGTATTTTGTGAAATGAAACTAAATATTAAGAGGAGGTTTCTCTGTAGACTTTTTTCACAAACCTAGCATTTTGACTACTGATAATTCTGTTAATCTGTCATTAGAATCATGCTGTCCTTTAAAACCAGTGCCCACAAAATTGCCTTTTCCTATATGGATGATCTGAGAGTTACTCTTCACTGAAAGATTATCAGTAGTATCTGTTCATGTTTCCAATCCACTTGTAAATAAGGCATAATCATAAATTAAAGAGTCTGATTTTACCGGTGAAAATCAAAAGCTTTCTCATTGTTATAACACAGGTGGTCAACCAAATAATCCACAACATGCTAATATATAGTTTTTGGGGATTATTTAGAAATATAATGCAAAATGTCAATATTCTTGGGGCATTCTTATCTCACATATAAAAGCATTTCTTCATAACTATCTGTGCTCTGTCCTTTTTGAAAAGATGCTGTAGTTCTTAACGTAATTCAGCCATACAATTTGAGGTAACTTTTAGAATGTCAGTGCATGTAAAATTTGGTTTTGGTGAGTTGATCTTTTAAAATAGAACAGAATGTTGTCTCACTGGGTGAAAAATATTTCAACATTAAACACCGTGTTTCACAGTCACTAGATAGTAAAATTTCTCACATGTATATTTACTCAGGAGAATAGCTAACTATTAGCAATTAATAACTAGAAGGGTGATCTGAATACTAACCTCTGCTCATGAACTCAATTTGCATGCTTTTTCATACAATTTGGCAAATATATATGAATATATTTATGCACATAAAAGCTTGGAAATTAGAGCTTTCCCCTACTTAATAGAGGTTATCAGAAGGCTGTAAGGTATTTTTCTTTTTAAAATACATTTGCAGGATATTAAGGGCCTAAGAACTATCAGAATGCATGTGGAAATTTTACACCAAACACATATCTAGCAATTTATAGCAGCAAATCATTGTTATACCCTTCAAAGGGTTTATCTTAGGAGGATACACATTTATACCAAGGATGATACCATTGACCTAAACCACTGTTTCTCAGACTTGGGGGAGGGTCATGATTCCAGGGGTTCCAAGGACATAGTCTCAGATTCTCCATTAGTTAGTTTTTTAAAAATATTTGTGTTTATTTATTTTGGGGGGCTATGCTGGGTCTTAGTTGTGGGACTTTGGATCTAAAATCTTCATTATGGCATGCAGGATCTCAGCTGAGCATGCAAATGCTTATTGCAGTTTGTGGGATCTAGCTCACTGAGCTGGGATCAAACCCTGTTACCCGGCATCGGGAGCGTCAAGTCTTAGCCCCTGGACCACCAGGGAAGTCCCTCCACTAGATAGTTTAAAAGTTGCATTTATATTTCTAAGGTATCTCAAAAATTTAGTGTCAGCATATTACGGATCATCTGAGTGACCAGATCATAACTGAGCACTGCCAAGAATTTCTATGCTTCTGTTTACATTTGTGTTTTTTATTCATGAACATCCAGCAACACCACTGTAATTATCATGGGCTAATAAGAAAAGAGCACAGATATTTTCACACCAAACGAAGGCCAAGCAATGACCTGGTCCTGCTGTCCCAAGCTTTCCCAGGAGATTGAAGGGATAAATAAGAGGGAATTGCGTCATCACAAGGCAGGCAGTGGCATAGCCGTGCTGAACTCCAGAATACCCACAGTATAGCGGTCAGTGCTACGTTTGCGTTACGAGTCACAGCTTAGCTGCAGAAAAACAGCACCTGTCAAATCTTATGTGAGTAATTTGAATTTTATTGGTTTGTCATTTTCTTTGAATTGAATGTTAAACTTTGATGTGGCTTTATAATTTTATAAGTGCTATAAATCCAAGGATTTTTAACCCCTAGTTTTTTTTTTTTCTAATTTTATTTATTTATTTTTTTACTTTACAATACTGTATTGGTTTTGCCATACATCAACATGAATCCGCCACGGGTGTACATAAGTTCCCACTCCTGAACCCCCCTCCCACCTCCCTCCCCATACCATCCTTCTGGGTTATCCCCGTGCACCAGCCCCAAGCATCCTGTATCCTGCATCGAACCTAGACTGGGGATTCGTTTCTTATATGATATTATACATGTTTCAGTGCCATTCTCCCAAATCATCCCACCCTCTCCCTCTCCCACAGAGTCAAAAAGTCTGTTCTCCACACCTGTGTCTCTTTTGCTGTCTCGCATACTTAACCCCTAGTTTTATGTTCACACTCATCAAAGTAACACTGCAGTAATTTAAGACAACACTATATGATCCATGAGAGTATTTCGTTTATAATCTTTCATTTATTTAGTTTATTAAAAGTGGTCCTTTGGAGAAGCAGTGCTCTTAATGCTTTGGACCCTTTCTTTAGGAATTGGCTCTATTGTGCAATTCTTTGAATATTTTCAAGTATATAAACCGTTCTGTTTGATCATAGACGTGCTAAAGTCATCGCAGTGGATACTTTGCATTTGCCATACTAGCACCTGAGAGGCCTTTTTCAGTTACTGTCCCTCTGTTTTCCTTTCTGGAGTGCAGTCTTGGTGGAGCTGCCAGTCACAATGCCCCATCCTTCCTCCACCCCCTACCCCCTGGCCTGGGGCTGGACAGGGGATCCAGATGATGTCAGTCAGACTCTCCCTGGAATCTGAGGCTTGAGGCAGAGTGACACAAGGACTGAAAATGGTTGAAGCTGATTCATCCC
Source organism: Oryx dammah (assembly GCF_014754425.2). NCBI lineage: Eukaryota > Metazoa > Chordata > Mammalia > Artiodactyla > Bovidae > Oryx > Oryx dammah. The sequence goes on from NW_024070204.1 coordinate 30,474,943, forward strand.
AACAATGGAAGTCTTAGGAGGCCGTCTGTTATTTCCTGCTCCTTTATTCCCTGGTTTGGCCTGGATTCTGATCCTTTCCAAGATTTGCTGGTCAGCTGCCACTTAAATTCTGTGGACTAACCTAACCTTTCAACAAATCTCTTTATCTTTGATAAATTTAGCCAGAGTTGGTGTCTGTTAACAAGTAACCATTGATGGAGATATAAGAGTGAAGTCTGATATAAAGGGTTAGTGACAATGCCAGGAAATTTTGTTTGGGGGTCAATAAAATAATGTGGAAACACTATGGGTAGCAATTATTGGGGCTCCTTATCTGGCTGGTGGTGGTTTAGTCTCTGAATTGTGTCTGATACTTATTCAGATATTTATTCCTTTGGCTCTCTCCCTTCAAGGTCACCTTGGGCTAGCTGTGTCTCTCAACTAAAGGTGGTCTCTTCAGGGGATCTCCCAGTTCTTTTCTGATTTCCAGTGGTCCCTCCCTTACATGTCCCTTTTGAGCCTAATGTATTAACCATCCCTGTGGTTTTCCTATTGTTGTTGTTTAGTTGCTGAGTCTTGTCCGGCTGTTTGTGGCCTCATGGACTGTAGCACGCCAGGCTCCTCTGTCCACTATCTCCTGAAGTTTTGCTCAAATACATCTCCATTGAGTTGGTGATGCTATCTGACCATCTCATCCTCCACTGCCCCTTTCTCCTTTTGCTTCAATATTTCCCAGCATCAGGGTCTTTTCCGATGAGTCGACTCTTCCCATCAGGTGGCCAAAGTATTGGAGCTTCAGCTTCAGCAACAGTCCTTCCAATGAATATTCAGGACTGATTTCCTTTAGGATTGACTGGTTTGATCTCTTTGCTGTCCAAGGGCCTCTCAAGAGTCTTCTCCGGGACCACAGTTTGAAAACATCAATTCTTCAGTGCTCAGTCTTCTTTATGATCCAGCTATCACATCTCACATCTCTCACACTGCTGGAAAAACCATGGTTGGTTGGTGATTTAGTTGCATATGACTTGTGACCCCGTGAACTCTAGTGGTCAGGCTTCTCTGTCCATGGGATTTCCCAAGCAAGGTTACTGGAGTGGGTTGCCGTTTCCTTCGCCAGGGGATCTTCCTGACCCAGAAATTGAACCTGCATCTCCTGAGTCTCTTGCTTTGCAGGCAGATTCTTTACCACTGAGCCACCTGGGAAGCCCCTCATTTGGCTAGTCATTCTATAAACACTATTGAAAGAAGCTGTGAAGCCTCATGGCTTTAGGAACAAATAGAGCTGGTTTTTTCATTTCCCACCTGTGTGACCTTATGTGTGTTACTTAAACTCTCTAAGCCTCAGTTTCCTTGTACATAAATGGGGCTTAATAATAGTATATGGGCTTCCCTGATAGCTCAGTTGGTAAAGAATCTGCCTGTAATGCAGGAGACCCCAGTTTGTGGTATTGTGAAGATTAAATGATACAAAGTATATAAACCATATATTAAACATTCAGTGTCTAAAGATTATGATAAATTTGGAGAGGAATTGTATTATTTGTCTGTTTTGGCTGTGCTGTGTATCGTGTGCGGTCTCAGTTCCCTGACCAGGAATTGAACCTGCGCCCTCTGCAGGAGAAGTTCGGAGTCTTAACTGCTAGACAGCCAGGGAATTCCCATGATTATGACAATTTTAATATGTTTTATGAGGTCATCATTGAGCTACATGCTGGGGCTGCTAAAATAACCAAAGAAATTAAATCTATTCATATTATTCTTGGAAAAAGCACTGACTTTGTTTGAAGCAGCACCCTGATATTCAATTTAGGGAGAAAGCAAGGAATTAAGTACCCTCAAGGAAATGCTTAAGTGATAGCCAAGTGAGGATGGAGAGAGAAGAGACATTAGCTAGGGAATGACAGATTAGACATTTCAGACTGAAAAGTGATGTAATATGATCCAGCCTCTCTAAAATGAGTGGCCTCTTGCCATCTGTGTTTTATTTCTGGTGTTCTATGTGGGATTATTGAACTAAGAGACAACACCTGGTGATAATTCATAGTTGCTCACTTTATACATAGAAAACAGATCCTTGAAACAGATTTTGGGACTGGGTTGTGTATGTGTTCAAGAAGCACAGAGACTGCTTCCTTAACAAGGCAAGGGGATATGGGCCATGGGTAGCTCGTAGCCTGCAGTGGATCATGACCACTCGAATCATCACGGAGTGGTATCCACAAGTAAAGTGCAGGTGGAGGAGAGAAGGCATGGGGAGATCAAGTGGCCATGGGACTTAGTTGCTATGGCGACAGTAATGTTTGTAAAGACTGTGGAGTCACTCGGCTTTTTCTGACAACCCTAGATGATACGAGAGAAATGGAAACCTCTGAACATAGATTTAAGAATACTCACAGGGTTTACTCGTCAATCCCAATCTCTGGATTCTTCCCCCACCCTTTTCCCCCTTGGTATCCATATATTTGATCTCCATGTTTATGTCTTGATACTATGTATATAATAGATAACAGAGAACATACTGTATAGCAGCAGTCTCCAGCCTTTTTGGCACTAGGGATCAGTTTCACGGAAGACAATTTTTCCACAGAGAGGGGCAGGAAGGGGTGGTTTCGGGATGATTGAATTGCATTACATTTATTATGCACTTTGTTTCTATTGTTATTACATCAGCTCCAACTCAGAGCATTAGGCATTAGATCCCGGAGGTTGGGGACCTCTGCTGTATAGCACAGGGACCTCTGCTTAATGCACTGTGGTGTCCTGAATGAGAAGGAAGTCCAAAAGGGAGGGGATAATTGTGTATGTATGGCTGATTCATTTTGCTGCACAGTAGAAACTAACGCAACATTGTAAAGCAAATATGTTCCAAAGAAAATTAATTTAAAAAGAAAGGGAACTCATCGGGAACCAGATGGCAATGTAACCTCAGTGTTGGTCCAACTGCGGGGTAAAGGACGAAGTGCTAAAGAGTCAGTGCAATACTTACCCTTGCTAGGCTTCCCCCTTACCCAGATAACCACGATGGTGTGATCACTCACCTAGAACCAGACATCCTGGAATGTGAAGTCAAGTGGGCCTTAAGAAGCATCACTATGAACAAAGCTAGTGGAGCTGATGGAATTCCAGCTGAGCTATTTCAAATCCTAAAAGATGATGCTGTGAAAGTGCTGCACTCAATATGGCAGCAAGTTTGGAAACCTTAGCAGTGGCCACAGGACTGGAAAAAGTCAGTTTTCATTCCAATCACAAAGTATGCTCAAACTACCGCACAATTGCACTCATCTCACATGCCAACAAAGTAATGCTCAAAATTCTCCAAGCCAGGCTTCAACAGTACATGAACCGTGACATTTCAGAGGTTCAAGCTGAATTTATAAAAGGCAGAGGAACCAGAGATCAAATTGCCAACATCTGTTGGATCATCAAAAAAGCAAGAGGTTCTGGAAAAACATCTACTTCTGCTTTATTGACTATACCAAAGCCTTTGACTGTGTGGATCACCACAAACTGTGGAAAATTCTTCAAGAGATAGGAATACCAGACCACCTGAACTGTATCCTGAGAAATCTGTATGCAGGTCAAGAAGCAACAGTTAGAACTGGACATGGAACAACAGACTGGTTCCAAATAGGGAAAGGAGTATGTCAAAGCTGTATATTGTCACCCTGCTTATTTAGCTTCTATGCAGAGAGTACATCATGAGAAATGCTGGGCTGGAAGAAGCACAAGCTGGAATCAAGATTTCTGGGAGAAATATCAATAACCTCATATATGCCGATGACACCACACTGACGGCTGAAAGTGAAGAGGAACTAAAGGGCTTCTTGAAAGTGAAAGAGGAGAGTGAAAAAGCTGGCTTAAAACTCAACATTTAGAAAACTAAGATCATGGCATCTGGTCCCATCATTTCATGGCAAATAGATGGGGAAACAGTGGAAACAGTGACACACTTTATTTTGGGGGGCTCTAAAATCACTGCAGATGGTGACTGCAGCCGTGAAATTAAAAGATACTTGCTCCTTGGAAGAAGCATCCTAGATAGCATATTAAAAACCAGAGACAAGACATTGCCAACAAAGGTCTATCTAGTTAAAGCTAAGGTTTTTCCAGTAGTCATGTATGGATGTGAGAGTTGGACTATAAAGAAAGCTGAGAGCTGAAGAATTGATGCTTTTGAACTGTGGTGTTGGAGAAGACTGTTGAGAGTCTCTTGGACTGCAAGGAGATCAAACTAGTCCATCCTAAAGGAAATCAGTCCTGAATACCCATTGGAAGGACTGATACTGAAGCTGAAGCTCCAATACTTTGGCCACCTGATGGGAAGAGTCAACTCATTGGAAAAGACCCTGATCCTGGGAAAGATTGAAGGCAGGAGGAGAAGGGGATGACAGAGGACGAGATGGTTGGATGGACTCAATGGACATGAGTTTGTGAATGCTCCAGGAGATGGTGAAGGACAGGGAAGTTAGCGTGCTGCAGTCTATGGAGTTGCAAAGAGCTGGACACAACTGAGAGACTAAACAGCAACAACAAAATTCCAGCAGGATTCCAGATTTCACAGTTGACTGGACTTGGCCCTGGTTTGGCAGCATGGTATATTATCCAAGTTGTTTGGAATATCTATCACATTCCATATTTATCAGTTCTTCTGCTATCACCGTATAGTTTGGAGAAAGAATGGTTATTTTGGTATTCCATAGTAGATGGAATTATGCTAATGAGACTTGCTGTTCAGGAAGTAGAGAATTCCTTGGATGCCTTGGCAAGACACATGCATGCCCAAGCATGAAAAGTAAGCCTCGAGAAGGATTAGGGCTTTGCCATCTTGGTACCTTTCTAGAGTCCAGTGACCCAGGTATTTGGGGATATTTATGTCACAGTGAGGGATGTGTTGCTGCACCCTGCCTCTTCTCACCACTAAGAATGAAGTACATAGCTTGGTGAGGCTCTGTGAGTTTTGGAGGCACATCCCATTTGGGCACCAGTTTTGAATGGGGCTTCCCTGGTGGCTCTAGGGCTTCCCTCATAGCTCAGTTGGTAAAGAATCTGCCTGCAATGCAGGAGACCCCGGTTTGATTCCTGGGTCAGGAAGATCTGCTGGGGAAGGGATAGGCTACCCACTCCAGTATTCTTGGGCTTTCCTTTTGGCTCAGCTGGTAAACAATCTGCCTGCAATGCGGAAGACCTGGGTTCAATCCCTGGGTTGGGAAGATCCTCGGGCAAAGGGAAAGGCTACCCACTTCAGTATTCTGTCCTGGAGATTCCCATGGACTTGCAAAGAGTGGGATACAACTGAGTGGCTTTCACTTTCTTCCTGATGGCTCAGCATGAAAGAATCCACCTTTCAATGCAGGAAATGAGACACAGGTTCGATCCCTGGGTCAGGAAGGTCCCTTGGAGAAGGAAATGGCAACCCACTCCAGTATTCTTTTCCTGGAGAATCCCCATGGACAGAGAAGCCTGGTAGGCTACAGTCCATGGGGTCACAAAGAGTTGTATATGACTGAGGGACAGACTTTTTTTTCCCCCTACTTTAAATGGGGCCTGGAATACAAAATTTCTCTGCAGTGGGCCTATGCTGTGACCCCAGCTGCCCAGCCATTGGAGCCTTGTGACCCGGCAGAACCAGCAAAAGGAGAAAATGTTTTTGGGAAAAGAAACTCCAAATAATAAAAATAAACATTTTTATTTTCTCATTTTTATACAAATAATACATACTTCATATAGAAGATTTAAGAATACAAATATGGGAGAAAGAAGAAAATCAATCAACTATAACTTCACAACCCATATAACTTGGATTCTATCATGGTGCATACGCTCAGTTTCCTCCAGGCCCCTCCCCAACCTTTTAATGCATATAAATACTTTTCTTTTTCTTCAGAAAACTGGAACACAGAGAACACAAAACTTTGCAATTTACATTTTTCATTAAGTATATTGAAAATACTCATTGTTCTTCAGCAAACATTATTTTAAATGTCCATTGTATGGATGTTTCATGGTTAACTTAATCTCTTAGTTTCATATGTTTAGATTGTTTTCAATTCCTAGCTACTCTGATAGATTTTACTGATAAACACATTTCAATTTTTATTCTATTAAATTAAACCCAAACCTAGGAAAGAAAGAAAATTGATATCGGAAAAGTAATATACCTTTAAATGAAAAAATACTGATGTAGAAGGAAATATATACATATATTTTGAACTGAGATAGAGAAAGGTAAAGGATCCTTCAGTTCAGTTCAGTTCAGTCATTCAGTTGTGTCTGAGTCTTTGAGACCCCATGGACTGCAGCAAGCCAAGCCCCTGTCCCTCACCAACTCCCAGAGTTTACTCAAACTCATATCCATTGAGTCGGTGGTGCCATCCAACCATCTCATGCTCTGTCATCCCCTTCTCCTGCCTTCAATCTTTCCCAGGGTTGGGGTCTTTTCCAATGAGTTGATTCTTCCCATCAGGTGGCCAAAGTATTGGAGTTTCAAGCTTCAGCAGCAGTCTTTCCAATGAACACCCAGGACTGAATTCCTTTAGGATTGATTGGTTGGATCTCCTTGCTGTCCAAGGGACCCTCAAGAGTCTTCTCCAATGCCATGGTTGAAAAGCATAAATTCTTCAGCGCTCAGCTTTCCTTATAGTCCAACTCTCACATCCATACCTGACTACTGGAAAAACCATAGCCTTGACGAGATGGACCTTTGTTGGCAAAGTAATGTCTCTGCTTTTGAATATGCTATCTAGGTTGGTCATAACTTTCCTTCCAAGGAGTATGCATCTTTTAATTTCATGGCTGCAGTCACCACCTGCAGTGATTTTGGAGCCCCAAATAGTAAAGTCAGCCACTATTTCCACTGTTTCCTCATCTATTTGCCATGAAGTGATGGGACCAGATGCCATGATCTTCGTTTTCTGAATGTTGAGCTTTAAGCTAACTTTTTCACTTTTCTCTTTCACTTTCATCAAGAGGCTCTTTAGTTCCTCTTCACTTTCTGCCATAAGGGTGGTGTCATCTGCATATCTGAGGTTATTGATATTTCTCCCAGCAATCTTGATTCCAGCTTGTGCTTCATCCAGCCCAGCATTTCTCATGATGTACTCTGCATGTAAGTTAAATAAACAGGGTGACAATATTCAGCCTTGATGTACTCCTTTTCCTATTTGGAACCAGTCTGTTCCATGTCCAGTTCTAACTGTTGCTTCTTGACCTGCATACAGATTTCTCAGGAGTCAGGTCAGGTGGTCTGGATTTCACATCTCTTGAAGAATTTTCCACAGTTTATTGTGATCCACACACTCAAAGGCTTTGGCATAGTCAGTAAAGCAGAAGTAGATGTTTTTCTGGAACTCTCTTTCTTTTTTGATGATCCAACAGATGTTGGCAATTTGGCAATCCTCTGCCTTTGCTAAATCCCCAGCTTGAACATCTGGAAGTTCATGGTTCATGTACTGTTGAAGCCTGGCTTGGAGAATTTTGAGCATTACTTTGTTAGCATGTGAGATGAGTGCAATTGTGCGGTAGTTTGAGCATTCTTTGGCATTACCTTTCTTTGGGATTGGAATGAAAACTGATCTTTTCCAGTCCTGTGGCCACTGCTGAGTTTTCCAAATTTGCTGGCATATTGAGTGCAGCACTTTCACAGCATCATCTTTTAGGATTTGAAATAACTCAACTGGAATTTCATCACCTCCACTAGCTTTGTTCATAGTGATGTTTCCTGAGGCCCACTTGACTTTGCATTCCAGGATGCCTGGCTCTAGGTGAGTGATCACACCATCATGATTATCTGGATCATGAAGATCTTTTTTGTATAGTTCTTCTGTGTATTCTTGCCACCTCTTCTTAATATCTTCTGCTTCTGTTAGGTCCATACAATTTCTGCCCTTTAGCGTGCCCATCTTTGCATGAAATATTCCTTTGGTATCTCTAATTTTCTTAAGAGATCTCTAGTCTTTCCTTACACTAATGTTAAACTTCCTAAACTTAATTATACTTTGGTCATTTGGGGGATTATTTCAGTAATATATCCTAGCAGCACTGATCAATGTCCAGGACAAAGCCCCATGTAAAATCCACAAATTTTGTAGATTTTTGTTTTGCTTGTTTTTCTTTTTTTTCCCCCATATGACAGTGAATATCAAAGAGCTCTACTATGACTATGATATTTTATTTTTGGTTAACTTTGCCTAAGAATGACTTGCTCAGTAGTTGCCTTCTGTATTAATCATACCTTTATTTTGTGATACTTTGACATCTTGGAAAGGTCTTACTGTCTAGAGAGAGACTTGCCCCTCCAGGATGAACTGCTTCACAGAGATGGTAAGCAACTCACCTGTGAGTGGAACTTTCCTATGTACACTAATCCATCCAAAGGCCCCGTCCCCAGCCACGAGACACCAAACCAATTTCCCTGCCTTAAAAATTGAGATTTGGACAACAGGAGACCACTCCTACAGCCTGGAATCCTGTTACAAAATTAATTCTTCAAATGATTCGATTCTATGCTTTTTCACACTTGCCAATCCTGCCTCATCCATTCCTTCCCGCAGAAACCACAAGAGAAGCTCTTTCATGCTTTCTCCTTCTCTCCTGTCTCTTGACCCGCTGACTGACTTGGTGCTTCCCCACGTGGTGCTGGGGGCTGTGTCATACCCCGTTACTTGGGAAATGTAAGCGATGAACTGTACTTTCAAAGGCAGTTATCACCTCAGTATGTTCAGTCGTGTGCAACTCTTTGCAGCCCTGTGTACTGTAGACCACCAGGCTCCTCTGTCCATGGGATTCTCCAGGCAAGAATACTGGAGTGGGTATTGTCATTTCCTTCTCCAGGGGATCTTCCTGACTCAGGGATCGAACCTGTGTCTCATCTCATCTCCTGCATCAGCAGGCAGATTATTTACCACTGAGCCACCTCGGAGGCCCCTTATCACCTCACCACACCTGATTAAAACAAATTCCAGGTACATTTTACAACACCTTCTTTCTCTCCTTAACTGTAAGCATCCAAAAGCTGCCTGGGGTTCCAATTCTATGCCTACTCTCAATATGCTTTCCCAGTTTATAGCAACATCCAGACAGGGTCCGTTGTGCATCTGAGGTTTTAGGATTGCCCAAGTCCTGAAGCTCTGCACACTGTGTGGGCAAAGTTTCTTCTATAATACAGAATGCCTTTTGGGTATTGAAATTTGTTTTTTTAGTTTTCTTGAGGTAGATCATCATGGTTTTTCCTTGTTCAAAGAAGAAAACAGTCTATTATTTTGCTTCCTCATCTTTGAATAGCTGTGACAAAAATACGACTCCCTCAATGCAAATTTTACACAACGTGAATCTTTCCCCAAAGCCCAGTAACTGGCCGTGTAAAAGATGTGTCAACCAAAGGCTCCATTTGATCTCTGTAGCTCTAGCAGCTTAAAAATAACTCCCGTTGAGAAATAGAAGGGTGGCTACTCACGATGACAGTGGGGAACACAAGGACTTTGAAGAATAAGTGATTCACTAAGAGAGGATAAATCAAATAGAATCAAAACCCAATTAAAACTATCTTTTCCTAAAAAAATGAGCTTTGAGATTTTGTAAAAAAAAAAAAAAAAGACAATAAAATTCAAAATTTAGAACATTTAGAAAATCAGGTCAAATACTCAACCTGTGAGTAACACCCCCCACACACTTCAGGCTCAGAGCAAAAATGCTTAAAGTTCTTAATAACATAATGTCTGATGAGACAAGAAGATGTATCCTACTGAGGAATGACAGTCATGATGCCTTAGTTCTTGGTTTGGCTTCCTTGGGTGGCATTGGGCATGTGCTGAACTTGCGAGGCTCTCTTGTGTCTGTGAAATAAAAAGATGGGATGGGCTGAATTCTCAAAACCTGACATGTTAGTAATTTACTTGGAATTCTCTCTATGACTATGCCATACTCATTTTTTAGGTCTTACAACAGAAACCCTCAGTAGTGGAGACCTTTCCTCTTAATTATTAGCAGTACCTAACTCTTTTGATGGGCTTTCCTGGTGGCTCAGTGGTAAAGAATCTGCCCGACAATGTAGGAGACATGGGTTTGATCCCTGGGTTGGGAAGATCCCCTGGGGGAGGAAATGGCAACACCTGTATTCTTGCCTGGGAAATCTCATGGGCAGAGGAGCAGTTCATGTTGTTGCAAAAGGGTCAGACATGACTGAGAAACTAAACAATGATGATACTTTTAGTATATGTTGAATAATAAATGCATGTACTTACATTTTGTAATAAATGAAAAGTGACCTGACTTCCACAGCAGGAGGCAGAGCACTGAATCCCACCTATATCACCTTAAAATTGAGAGGAGTGGAGGCTGGGGAGGCTGTTAGTGGGTCAAAAAGCCTGATGAATATTCACTGCAGCCAGCACCTTGGCCTCTCAATTTTCACCCTCAATAATATCCCCATATCTCACAGCCAAACAAGAAAATCACCTAACATAGGGAATTAGTCTTTATGAACCTAAAAATGCACAGAACAACTCAAATCACATCACTGGTCATAGTAAGAGGATTCTGAATCAGAATTTTTTTTTTTTTAATTTATTCAGCTGGACTGGGTCTTTGCTGAGGCGTGAGAACCCTCGGTTATGGCATGTGGGATCTAGTTCTCCAACCGGAGATGGAACCTGGTTCTCCTGCACTGGGAGCTTGGAGGCTTAGCCACTGGACCTCCCTCCCAGGGAAGTCCCAGGATTTCTTGAGAGGGTCCATTATTTCTCTAATTCTGTGGTGTTCCCATCTCAATATTCCACAGCTGATGGACCGCATTGTAAAGTCATCAGTATGACAGTGCAGCAAACAGAGAGAAAGAAAAGCAGAAAATAGGTAAAATTCAGAAACATACATGGGATAGAAAGAGGATGGAAACATGAATAGAGATTAAGCACCTTGTATCTGTATCAAGTCAGGAGACTGTAATTGGGTTCAGGGACTTCACCATGCCATGGACTCCTTGGCTTCAGTCAGTATCTCAGCTTGTTAGTGCTCTTCACTCACTGAGTTGGCCCCAACCTTTAATTCACAGAGTTTGATTCCTGGCTCAGATATGCTCCTGTGTCTGTTTATCACTTGTACTGATGTGGGAGGAGGCCCGTCCTGGGAGCTCTTGGATTCCATTCATATTTCTCCTGCTCATGCTATGTTTCAGCATACTGAGTTCCTCTTGACAGTCAGGATCAACCTTTCTGGCCAATTTAGGACCAGTTTAGGGCTTATCCCATTTTTTGCTTGTTTACTGATTGGTATGAAGATCCCGAGTAGCCACTGTCAATTGTGAAATCATTCCTTTCTAGGTTATGGGAGCATAAAATTTGAAAGTGGGTCATTAGGAGTTATATTTGAAACTGGGCCATTAGGAGTAACTGCAAGGAGATCAAACTGGTCAGTCCTAAAGGAAATCATTCCTGAGTATTCATTGGAAGGACTGATGCTGAAGCTGAAACTCTAATACTTTGGCCACCTGATGTGAATAATTGACTCATTTAAAAAGACCCTGATGCTGGGAAAGATTGAAGGCAGGAGGAGAAGGGGACGACAGAGGATGAGATGGTTGGATGACATCACGGACATCACTGACTGATGCACATGAGTTTGAGCAAGCTCCGGGAATTGGTGATGGACAGGGAAGCCTGGTGTGCTGCAGTCCATGGGGTCACACGACTGAACTGAACTGACTGACGAGTAATAATGAAAGGCAATGACGCCGTTTCTGTTCCTTCATTCCTAGATCCGTGTACTTTGGCTGTGGGAGCAATAGCAATGTATATTGACTGAAACTCAAATAGGTCATTCCTACATACTCGAAAACCTTCTGCTTCTGATCAGTGGCGAGTATATGATAAAATCTGCAGATCTCATGGGAATGAGAATATTACCTCCCTTTTTTCATTGTAAAGTTAATTCCTTGGTCATAAGGGATGGTGTATGGGATACCATGACAGTAATTCCAGATGGTGGAGCTGCCAAAGCATTGTGAGAAGGAGACCAATCTAAATACAGAATAAATATGCATTCCAGTGAAAATACGCTGCTACCCAGAGGAAGGGGTTCAGTGTAGTTAGCCTCCCTTCAGAGAGGTGAATGGCTCACCCAGAGACTGGTCCCTGCTGCTGTCAAACTGGGTACTCACAATAGCACGAGTTAAGTTGGTTTTGCCAAAGTGAAAGTAATGAAAGTGTTAGTTGCTCAGTCATGTCTGATTATTTGCAACCCCATGGACTGTAGACAGCCAGGCTCCTCTGTCCATGGGATTTTCCAGGCAAAAATAGTGGAGTGGGTTGCTGTTCCCTTCTCCAGGGGATCTTCCAGACCTAGGGACAGAACCTGGGTCTGCTGCATTGCAGGCAGATTCTTTACTGTCTGAGTCACAAGGCAAAGTCTGTTTTGTGGAGGCTATGCATGAACTCTGCTCCTGACAGCACAGGCACTTTATGAGTCTTTTGAACAGCAATGGAGTGACTAGGGAAGGGAGCTTCTAGACCAGGTCATCTTTCCCATCTGAATAACTAAGGGTGGATCTCGAAGGGGAGGGGTTGTCTATAGAGCCACCAGTGAGGAACGTCTTCAAAAGACTTTTTGGTATAACAGGAAAGAACACAAGGAAAGTAAAAGCAAGTTTTAAAAAGCCATACAAATAGCCCAGTTTACATAATACAAATTACTCAACCTACTTTGATATACAAGTTAGCATTAGGTTCATATGTATTGACCAAAAACTCAAACAAAGAACAGCATAAGCAATATGAGTTGATTCACTCCTGTAAAAGAAGCCTGCAGGTCCATCACTGGGGACTCAGATGCTGATTTTTTTCTTTTTCACCATCCTGAGCATAAGGGCTCCATTCTCAAGTTCATTTTATGGTCTAATATGACTGCTGGAGCTCCAGCGATCATGTACATTTTCCATGTAGGAAGAAGAGAAAGGACCACGGGCTTCAGTCTGTGCCCTCCCTTTAGAAACAACCTTCCTGAAACTTTTACCCAACAACTTCTACTTACATTTGATTAGTCAAACTTTGTTTCACATGGCCATGCTAAGTGTCAAGGGAGGCTGATCAATATAGTTTTTAAGCAGAGAAGATTGCTTCCTTGAATAAAATGGGGTTCTAAGGACAAAGGGAAGAATGAACATTAAATGGACGGCAGCCCTGTTTGCCATAGATTGCTTCTGTGGCTCAGAAAATGTCTTTTCTAAGGTAATATTCTCATTCCCATGAGATCTGTTCAGAAGATGTCTTTCAGCTTTTAAAGTTGGCAAAAGCCCAAAGCTACATTGCCTGTATTCTGTCTGTACCTTGAGCTCCTTTCTGGAATATCCATGATGGGGAGCTGTCATGTCATGTCATCCAACGTGGGGAGTTGTCATCTTAGAACCCATCACCTCAGTGCTCCTTCAGCCTCCCAGGGTGCCTCAAGCCAGAAGAGCCAACTTTTTTCTCTGGGCTTGTCCTACTTGGTTTCAGGTTTTGGCCAGGAAGTTGTATCTCTTCCCTAGGTGACTCTCAATAAAACTCACCATTGTAAGGTAGTATGCTGTGGAAAAGTCTGTCTTCTAGCATGGTAGATTAAAAAAAAATTTTTTTTTATTGAGTTATAATTTATGTACCATACAGTTCACTTTCTTTACTTGCACAATTCAATGGTAATTGGTATATTCACAGAGTTGTGCAACCATAGTCACATGCAAAAATTTTAAAAAATTTGTTTGGTAGAGCCACATGTAGGATCTTAGTACCCTAACCAGGAATGGAACATGGGCCCCTTACTTTGGAAGCATGCTGTCTTAGCCTCTGGACCACCAGGGAAGTCCCTGGTAGATTTTTATTTTAACAGCCACCAATGAATCATGGAGGGCTTCCCTAGTGGCTCATCAATAAAAAATCTGCCTGCAATGCAGGGTAGACAAGTTTGATCCTTGGGTTGGGAAGATCTCTTGGAGAAGGAAGTGGAAACTCACTCCAGTATTCTTGCCTAGAAAATCCCATGGATAGAGGAGCCTGGCAGGCTATAGTCCACTGGGTCTCAAAGACTCAGATACAACTGAGTGACTAAACAACAGCAATAGCAACGAATCACCTATCTGGTACTCCTTCCCTTATGTACCTCCTTCCCACAGTGACTCTGGGCTCGGCCATGGGACATGCTCTGGCCAATGAGGCATCAGCAAGTATTGAGTCAGAGACTTACTAAGTGCTCTTGTACTGAAGCTTGTGTTCTTGGATCATCTCTGTGTAAGAAACCCAGGCAATCTTGTTGGAGAGGTTAGCCCCAGCTAACGTGAGTGAGCCCCTCTTGGATTTTCCAGCCCCAGATAAACTACCAGATGACGGTAACCATGTGAGAAACCGTAGATGAAAAAACCCCCCAGAAGGACCACCCAGCCGAGTTCACTTGTAGAATTATGAGTAAATAAATGGTTGCTGCTCTAAGCCATTACATTTTGAGGTGGTCTTTTATATAGAAACAGAAAACTGAGACTTATTGGATATTGCCCAGAGAAGTTATGGCTGGGGTTAGGGTTATGGGTTGATCATATCCCCTAACCACAAGGCTGTAGTTTTAAAAATATATTCTTCAGTGAGCACTTGTTGTTTTCGGCCACTCAGCATCCATTTCACCCTAGGTAAGAACACTAAGATTTTATGCAGGGCAATCAATTATTTAATTCTCACATGTGATTCTTTTGGCCACGGTGTTTGGACGGCTTGAGGTAGATGACTTAATTCAGACAATTAAAGGTCAGGTCTAGGACTTTTGGTCAAACTCTCTTTTCAGCTAGAAGACAGACTATGAAGTTATGAAGGATCTGAGGATATTGCGGCCCTCCACTTCGGAAATTAAGGCATACCAAGCAGCCACTGGAAGCATACTAAATTTTTACTGTAAAGAAGTTCCTGAAGGAAGCCTTCATGTAGAGCTAGCTGGTTGGAGTGTAAATCAGTGCTGCTCTTCTGCTGTAATAGGCCATAATAACCAAAGTAAAAACACAAATACCTTTGATGAAACAGCATATACTCCAGGGAAATGCTCATCTAAGTCCATAAGGGAACAGAGATAAAGATTTTTAAAGAGCAGTTTCTTATGGTAGAGAATGAACACAGGTATCAAAAACTAGGAGAATGGAAGTTCCCTGATTGCCTAGTGGTTAGGATTCTGCTCTGTGACTCCCGTGGCAGATTCAATTCCTGGTTGGGAACTGAGATCCAGCAAGCCGTGCAGCTTTGCCAATATAAAAAACCAAATAAACCAATCAAAAATGGGCAGAATATGAAATCTAGAAAGATGGTAGTGATGAAAGTATTTGTAGGGCTGCAATGGAGACACAGACATAGATAACAGACTTGCGGACGTATTAGGGGAAGGAGAGGGTGGGACAAGTAGAGAGAGTAGTGTGGAAACATATACATTACCATATGTAAATAGCTAGTGGGAATTTGCTGCATGACACAGGGAACTCAAATCTGGTGCTCTGTGACTACCTAGAGGGGTGGCATGGGGTGGGAGGTGGGAAAGAGGTTCAAGAGGGAGGGGACATACGTATGTCTGTAACTGATTCCTGATGACGCATGGCAGAAACCAATACAATATTGTAAAGCCATTATCCTCCAATCAAAAAAATGTCCATCAGCAGATGAATGGATAAGAAAGCTGTGGTACATATACACAATGGAGTATTACTCAGCCGTTAAAAAGAATACATTTGAATCAGTTCTGATGAGATGGATGAAACTGGAGCCGATTATACAGACTGAAGTAAGCCAGAAAGAAAAACACCAATACAGTATACTAACACATATATATGGAATTTAGAAAGATGGCAATGTTGACCCTGTATGCAGGACAACAAAAAAGACACAGATGTGTATAGCGGACTTTTGGACTCAGAGGGAGAGGGAGAGGGTGAGATGATTTGGGAGAATGGCATTGAAACATGTATAATATCATGTAAGAATCAAATTGTCAGTCTATGTCCAATACAGGATACTGCATGCTTGGGGCTGGTACACGGGGATGACCCAGAGAGATGTTGTAGGGAGGGGGGTGGGAGGGGGGTTCATGTTTGTGAACGCATGTACACCCATGGTGGATTCATGTCAATGTATGGCAAAACCAATACAGAATTGTAAAGTAAAATAAAAAAAAAATGGGCAGAAAATCTAAATAGACGTTTCGCCAAAGAATACCTACAGCTAGACAAAAAGCTCATGAAAAGATGCTCAGCATTGTTAATTATTAGAGAAATGCAAATAGAAATTACAGTAAGATTCCACCTGACACGGGTAAGGATGGCCATCATCAAAAAAAATCTACAAACAATAAATGTTGGAGAGGGTGTGGAGAAAAGGGAACCCCTCTACAACTGTTTATGGGAGTGTAAAGAGTTGGACATGACTGAGCAACTGAACTGAACTGAAATTGTTAAAAACGTGATGCAATAAGTATAGACGTTCCTTAAAAAGCTAAAAATAGAGCATATGACCCAGCAATCCCACCTCTGGGCATATACTTAGAGAAAAACATAATTCAAAAAGATACACGCACCCAGTGGTCACTGAAGCATTATTTACAATAGCCAAGAAATAGAAGCAACAAGAATGTCCATTGATAGAGGAATAGGTAAAGAAGATGTGGTGCATTTTTACAATAGAATACTACTCAGCCACAAAAAAGAGTGAAATAAGCCATTTGCAGGGACATGGATGGACCTAGAGATTGTCTAAGGTCCATCTAGTCAAGGCTATGGTTTTTCCAGTAGTCATGTATGGATGTGAGAGTTGGACTGTGAAGAAGGCTGAGTGCCAAAGAACTGATGCTTTTGAACTGTGGTGTTGGAGGACTCTTGAGAGTCCCTTGGACTGCAAGGAGATCCAACCAGTCCATTCTGAAGGAGATCAGCCCTGGGGTTTCTTTGGAAAGAATGATGCTAAAGCTGAAACTCCAGTACTTTGGCCACCTTATGCAAAGAGTTGACTCATTGGAAAAGACTCTGATGCTGGGAGGGATTGGAGGCAGGAGGAGAAGGGGACAACAGAGGATGAGATGGCTGGATGGCATCACTGACTCGATAGACGTGAGTCTGAGTGAACTCCAGGAGTTGGTGATGAACAGGGAGGCCTGGCGTGCTGCAGTTCATGGGGTCGCAGAGTCGGACACGTCTGAGCGACTGAACTGAACTGAACTGAGAGATTGTCACATGGAGTGAAGTAAGTCAGACAGAAAGACAAATATCATATGATATTGTTTATATGTAGAACCTAAAAGAAATGGTACAAGTGAACCTATTTACAAAACAAAAATAGAGTCACAGATGTAGCAAACAAGATTATGGTTACCAAGGGAGAAGAGGGGGAGGGATCAACTGGGAGACTGAGATTGACAAGGACAGAGAAGCCTGGTGTGCTGCAGTCCATGTGGTTGCAAAAAGCCAGACACGACTGAGTGACTGCACAACAACAACAACAAATATTACTGCACATAAAACAGATACTAATAAGAACCTACTCTAAGCACAGGGAACGCTATTCAATACTCTGTAATGATCTATATGGGAAAAGAATCTGAAAAAGAGTGGTTATATGTATATGTATAACTGATTCCATCTAACAAAAGTCTGTCTAGTCCGGGCTATGGTTTTTCCAGTACTCATGTATGGATGTGAGAGTTGGACTATAAAGAAAGCTGAGTGCTGAAGAATTGATGCTTTTGAACTGTGGTGTTGGAGAAGACTCTTGAAGGTCCCTTGGGCTGCAAGGAGATCCAACCAGTCCATTCTAAAGGAGATCAGTCCTGGGTGTTCATTGAAGGGACTGATGTTGAAGCTGAAACTCCAATACTTTGGCCTCCTCGTGCGAAGAGCTGACTCATTTGAAAAGACCCTGACTGGGAGAGATTGAGAGCAGGAGGAGAAGGGGATGACAGCGGATGAGATGGTTGGATGGCATCACCGACTCCATGGACATCAGTTTGGGTGGACTCCAGGAGTTGGTGTTGGACAGGGAGGCCTGCCACTTATGGGGTCGCAAAGAGTCAGACACGACTGAGTGGCTGAACTGAACTGATAACTGATTCACTTTGCTGTGCACCTGAAACTAACACAACATTGTAAGTCAACCATACTCCAATAAAAGGTAATTTTTAAAAATCTAGGAGAACGAACAAGTAAAATGTGGTAGAACACTCTTCAGTATTCAAAAGTAATAAAACTAAGTTTTAAAATGCTGAGGACCACAACCTGAGGTGGCCAGCAACATGGCTGCTGGGAGGCCCCAGTGCTTGCCTCCCTGGTAAAAACAACAGTATATCACCTCATCACAATGTACACTTTAAATATGTCTGATTATATGTGACTATTATTCCATGCTAAAGTTAGAAAAAAGAGATGACTAGTTCTAAAAATTAAATAAAACAAAGGTAATGATGTAGAATTTTCTTCTAATAGTTTTGTTAAGATCAATCCTTGATACTCTCTACAAACATAAGAAAGAGCGTAATATAACTTCTGTACTGGAATAACACACGCATGCACAAGAAACACTCTTTTTCAAGAATACAGACTTATATCTATGGCATATATGGAATGTGAAGGAAGAAATGAAGGGAGAACTTAAAATAAGACAAGAACCTTGCAGATTGATTATGAATGTGCCAAGAATGGAGGATATGGTTAATTAAAAAATGTGTACATGAAGTTAAACAAAAACCCCAAGGTGATTCACTAGAACATGAGTGACGCAATTTGAGACAATTTGTTCATTTATATACACTCAAATATGAGAGATTACCCAAGAGGAGAGTCATTTCCATATTCTACCTCCAGATTTCCAAAAAAAACAGGGTTCAAATTAAAATAACTCTTACTATTTTCCCCAGGCAGTTAGTAAAGGGAAAAAGAACAGAAAGACTGAAAAGGGAATATTTTTGTAGGAAGGATGAAGAGAAAAGAAGAGCATTAATGTTAGAGGAGTTACCAAAAATTGAAGTAACAATGTTAGCTTGATTAAACAGTTTTCTCCACTAATGTCAGGGAGAAATCTGATGTCACAACCTGATCACCAAAAATACGAGAGGGCAAATGTCAAGAATTTTCCTGATGTTTTCCTCATGGCATACTATTCTATTTTAGTCTTATGCATCAGCTATCCAAGATTTAATACCTCATGGAATGTACTTGCTGGAAAGAAACAAAAAACTATATCTCACAACATTGCACATGATGGTAAGACAAATTTTCCTTATCATCTTTAATTACTGTTCATAGCATTATAAAAGATAATCATTAAAAAAAATTTTTTTAGGATATTGCATTTTTCTCTTAGCAAGGAAATAAAAATTAGGTATGAATGATGAGGTGCTGGTATATCAATGTATGAAGATCTCTTGAAGTTAGTATTTAGGATATTTGGCTTCTTATATTGCTTGCATAATCATAAGTACAACATGATGGTACTGAATGTTTAAAAAATTGTTTTAGAAGTTATATCTATGAATATATAAATATGAGCTAATTTCTCTTTGAATTACATTTTTCCCTGTTTATTATTTCTCTTCTAAATTCTGTTTTATAGGAAACTTGCATTCTTTGGGATTATTACTGGTGAAGTAAAATTTCAAGTGCTTACTTCATCATGGAGGATAAGGAAAAAAATAATCCCAGCTCTCATGGAGTTTACATTCTAGTGGATTAGTGCTGATTAATTTGGATTATAAACTGTTCAATATCATGATATAATAATAACAGGAAAATTATTTTTATACGATTTTTTTATTTTCACAAAATGTAATAAGATGTCCACAAGGTGAAATTTGATCTATTTTTATCCTGATAATGTTTCTCTTAAACATTGCATATTTGACTATTATGACTATCACACAGATTTAAATATAGCTTGGGTCAGATCATATCTTTGAACAAAAACAAGTGAATGTCTGATGGAATAGGTTTAAGCTATAGAACACCACCATCCTTGACACACTGAAAGTCGCTCAGTCGTGTGTAACCCCCTGGATTATACAGTCCATGGAATTCTCCAGGCCAGAATACTGGAGTGGGTAGCTGCTCTCTTCTCCAGGGGATCTTCCCAACCCAGGGATCGAACCTGAGTCTCCTACATTGCAGATGGTCTCCTGCATTGCAGACAATTTCTTTACCATTTGAGACAGAGGAACCTGGTGGGCTATAATCCACGGGGTCGCAAAGAGTCAGACATGACTGAATGGTTGAGCTTGCATGCACGCAGGCAATATTCCATTGTGTATATGTAACACATCTTTATCTGTTCATCTGTCGATGGACATCTAGGTTGCTTCCATGTCCTGGCTATTATAAATAGTGCTGCTATGAACATTGGGGTACATATGTCTTTTTCAATTATGTTTTTCTCAGGGTATATGCCAGTAGTGGGATTGCTGGGTAATATTGTAGATTAATTCCTAGTTTTCAAGGAATCTCCATGCTGTTCTCCATGATGGCTGTATCAGTTTACATTCCCACCAACAGTGTAGGAGGGTTTCCTGGAGAAAGTAGCATTGCCCAGACACTATCATGTGTATAATAGATAGCTGGTGGGAAGTTGCTGTATACCGTGGGAGCCCAGCCTGACACTATGATGACCAACAGGGGTAGGGCAGGGGGAGGGGAGGCAGGCTCAAGAGGGAGGGAACATAATTATATATAATAATATATAATTATAGCTGATTCATGTTGTTGTATGGCAGAAACCAACACAACATTGTAAGGCAATTTACCTTCAGTTAAAAAATAAATTAAAAAAAGATCCAGCACAGCCCAAAATAAATAATTTAGCAACTAAACAACAATAAATAAATAATATTCTATTTAAAAAAAAATTGTGAAGGGCAGCCGTGGGGTAGCAAATACAAGCTCTGGTTCTCTTTGCCCTACTATGCAGAGGACCGAACATGGAACAAACTCCTGTCTCAAGCTTACCAGGAAATATCTCAGTGTGGGAATCTAGGGCCAACATCAAGTGTTAGTCATATCTGACTCTTTGCAACCCCATGGACTGTAGCCTACGAGGCTTCTAGGTCCATGGACTTCTCCAGGAAAGAATACTGCAGTGGGTGGCCACTCCCTTCTCCAAGGGATCTTCCCCATCCAGGAACTGAACCTGAGTCTCCTACATTGCAGGCAGATTCTTTACCATTTGAGCCACCAGGGAAACCTAACATCAAAGTCATTTGCCAAAAGAGTTCCTCCAAAGAAGCCACTATTACAGAACCTTGTTAAGTAAAGTCTGCTGTGATCAGGCAATAGATAATTTCAAACAAGGTATGCATAAGCCATCTTGGTTTTGGGTTTTGAATTCATTCATTAATTCATTCCATGATGAATTTATATGGAACATCGTTCAAACACTTACTTGGTATAGTGCTCTTCACCGGGTATTGAAGGGAATGTAATAACAGTTGCCATTTATTAATTTCCTACTTATACAAAGCACTGTACACCTTTTTTTTCTTTGACTTTTCTACAACATCAGGACAAGATTATTATCTCCATTTTAGAAGGGGAAAACTGAGGGAAAGGGGAAACTAAAGGGCAGATAGGTGAGGAGATAACCTTGGGACACACTGAGAGGCTTCTAAATGCGTTTTATTCCCACAGGATATCACCCTGAGAACTGGATCCCCACGCAGACTGGCTCCTTGTAAATGGAAATAAAATTTCTGGAAATAAAATCACATGTGATCACGACCCCAAAGGATGCTGTGGGAACTCAGATGGGAGAAGTGATTGTTGCTGAAGCTTGGAATAGTTAGTAAAACCTTAAGAAAAAAAAGTAGGAGAGTAGGATGCAATGGCTGTGCATTTTGCTCTGAGGAAAATTCTCTAAAATTCCATTTTATGTTTTACATGCCTTCTTAAGTCCTTTTTGACATAAGGCCATGTACAACTATGTAAACCAATTAAATGGAGTCAGAATTGGCATGGATGATGTTGAGGCACATACACTTATCTTTGTGAATCTCATGATTTATATTAAATAACTGGTTTATAAATCAACGGTGAGAATTCTTGATGTAGCTTGCCAATCCAGAAAACCTCATGCCAGAAACTCAGACTAAATCACATTTGAGTTCTACATTTTTCAGAAGTGTTTCTAATGTCATTCTATCTCAGAAGATTTCCAAAGAAATGAAGAGAGATTGCGGTTGATGGAAATTGAGGAGGACAGTTACAAATATATTGTAATACAGAAACAAATCTGTTTGGAGCTAAATCTGCTGGAGCTGCATTTTCAAAAGGGTCCTTCGAGACCACATTTAACTGCATTTTCTGGTGAAATTAAATCATAAGTTTAAATTTAAATAAATATATGTAATTGCTATTATTATAATGCTGGGAAAAAACTGTAGATTTGTATAAAAGAAGGGAAGAGATCAGCTAACAAAGTCTCTGCTAAGAAAAGCTAAAGCCTAGAGGCAAGTTTTCAATTTAATTTTTTCTGTTTTGGCCATTTATTGATTTTCTTCCTATATCTCCCTCTAAAGAATCAACTGTATGTTAAAAACAAAATCTCAGCACTCATTGAATTACAGAAATGTTCTTGAATTACATGTAATATTCTTTCATGTTTTCTGCCTCTAGGGGGAAGTGTGTTTTCAACAATTCTGTTCCCATAAGATACTTTCTTTGTGGGGTACAGGCTTCATCGCATTATTCTTCAATATGACTTCAGGGCTGGCTTAACAGGGAGAGGAGAGTCACTTTGAAAGTCACTTACTTTAGAAATTGCAGCCAGGCTTCTGAGGGAGATGGTACAGACTGTGACAATTGGTGGAGAAAACTTTGTTCTGATGGCATGCATGTTTCAAACAATGGCTGGTTGGAGTTCCCTATAGAATGCTGTTTTCCCTCTTGGCAGAGTAATGCCATAGAGACATGGTTTCATTTCACAGATGGAAAACAAACAGCTGAATACTTCATAGAAAACTGGCCACTTGATTTTAGTAATAAAGTTAAAAAACATGGTTTATAGATATTGATGAAAAGAGATCTAAATCTTATTAAAAGTGTGTTGGTTTCTATAATATCACGTTTAGGGCTAACATTGCTTTTCATTTGGCTAATTTTATTTTGCAGCATTTCCCTGTAACTTTCTTTTGTTTTCATTCAGAACTGTAGTCAGAAAGAATGCATTCAGTGAAAAGGTTAGTAATCCTTCAAATGTTAAAAAAAGTGCTTCTCCCTCCCTCTCCTGCCTCCCATTTCAGTGTTTTACAGAATTGAAGAGAATAATGTTTAAAAATTGAGTCCAAGGCATGAGTTACTCCTTTTTTCTTTTTTCCTACCTACATAGTTTGATTCATCTTTATGATCATGATGCTGTAAAAATTAGACTACAATCTATTAGTATCTTTCTTACTATGCTGCAAGTTTTCAAAATAGCAACAAATAAAGTAAATTTTTGATATAAAATGTGTTACTTTTAAATGGCATTTAGCTTTGTTCCCAAACCTTTTTTACATAGTGTAATAAATATTTATTTCTAATTCAATGCCATTAAAAATTATCTTCCAGGGGGTGAAGGGGCACAGAAAGTATGACATTTATATTCTTTGGCCTAGATTCCTCACTTAGAGAGCAAAATGTCTCAGGTTAGGTGACTTCTAAGGAGATCCAACCAGTCCATTTTAAAGGATATCAGTCCTGGGTATTCATTGGAAGGGCTGATGCTAAAGCTGAAACTCCAATACTTTGGCTACCTTATGCGAAGAGTTGACTCATTGGAAAAGACTCTCATGCTGGGAGGGATTGGGGGCAAGAGTAGAAGGGGACGACAGAGGATGAGATGGCTGGATGGCATCACAGACTCGATGGACGTGAGTTTGAGTGAACTCTGGGAGTTGGTGATGGACAGGGAGGCCTGGTGTGCTGCGATTCATGGGGCCGCAAAGAGTCGGATACGACTGAGCGACTGAACTGAACTGAACTGAACTGAAAGTTTTTCCAGCCATCAGATTGGAGAACTCCATGATATTCACACACACTCTCAGCTGCCAGGGTAAGTCTGATGGAAAGAGAATAAATTGGTAATGTTAAGTCCATATACTTATATTACTTGGCAGTTTTTCCTATAATCTTGTGCCTATTTTCATTTGAAAAACTTAAAATCCTAATTTCTATAAAATGATTAAGTCATGGCGATGTAATGTACAGCATAGTGACTATAGCTAGTAACGCTATATGGCATACTTGAAAGTTGTGAAGAGCAGATATTAAAGTTCTTATCACACAAAAATTTTTGTTTTCTAACTATATGGTGACGATGTCAACTAGAGTTGTGGAGATGATTTCATAGTATATACGAGTATCAAATCATTGCGTTATATCCCTGAGGTTAATATAATGTCATATGTCAGTTATACCTCAATAAATACATCGTAATTTCTGCTCAATGGAAAAATGTAAGGGGTGCTTTGAGCACCGGATTCTCTGGTTCAGCTGCCTAGTTTGGGGGCTCTTCCCTTACAGGGCTTAGTTTGTCAGGGCTCTTGAATGACAAACTGGAAGCTGAGAACTCTGATGCAAAGGCCACTCAGAGGCTGTGATACTCACTCCACCATAAAGGCACTGCCCTGCCCGTGACCCTTGGCGCAAATGGGCAGCGCCTGCAAGGGGAGAGGCGTTTTCGCCCTGGGTCACCCCAGCCTTTCCGACTAAGCTATGCACCACGCAGCATCAAATCGCCATTGGCCAGTGTTCCCCAGACACAGAGCAGAGCGAGCAATACTAGCAAACCCTGGTTCCTTCATGTCTCCTGGCAACCAGTTTCGAAATCCATTAAGACCCTTGGAATTCGGGATTTAGTCTCTCCTCTCCCTTCCTTCCCTCCTTTCCTTCTTCCTTCTGTCTCTCTCTTTCTCTCCTTCCTAGGAGTTCAGGGGGATTTTTTTTTTTTTAAATCACTGTGAAGCTCTAAATCTTAATTTCCAGTGTGTGAAGACTACGTTTTTTGTGGAATTAAATTGTATACGGATGCCTCGTTTATTACCGGCTGGCAGCTCTAATAAAATAAACGAAAGTTTTCACAGGAGTTAGAAGATCCTATTTGAAGATTCAGGGATCGCAGTGCATAACGTGAAATCTAAAAGCCCTGGAGGGTGAAACGTTACTCATCATTATATTTATGGTGCCACAAAGAGCGATAAGAAGGGTGCTGGTAAGGCTGATGAGCGCTGATGCCTGAAGTTGTAACATCTCCGGAAGCCCCAATTTGCCTTTTTCATCCTCATAAATGAGAGCGATTGCTCTTTGAGGCCTCGGCTTTCAACAAAGCAAAAAAAAAAAAAAAAGACCAAAAAAGCGAACTCGGGATGATGGCATCGGGGATACAAGTCGGCTACAATTTTCTGCCGAAAGAGGGCGTTGGTCTAAGACGAATAGAAATTTGTGGACACGGACGCCCAGTCAAATGAAAGACCTTTGAAAACATTTTCTAATTTATTTTAATTCGTGGGACTTAAATATCAAGAATTCACCAATCCCATATAGCACGTTCATACTGCAAATGACCTCTGCGTGTTATCACGATCGAAGGGTCAAGTTCCCTTCGAACCTGCCCCCGCAGCTCGGCGGACCCTGGCGAGGCTCCTCCGGCCACCGACTTCTCCACGACCGTGTCCATCCTCGATTCCCTCGCTGCTGTGCCTGCCTGTGACAAGTGACAAGCGACTGAGTCTTGGCCGCAGGTCCTTCCTCCGCATTGCAGGATCCGGAACACCGGGGAGAAGCGTTGGGATTTCCGAGCGCACGGATGGCCGCTGATGACGCGCCTGCACCCGGGGGACCCTCAGGGGTGAAGCTTTAGGGAGAAGGTCTCTCTGTTTAGTTACCTGGTTTAGCACATAAAGCCCAGAGGACGCCTTGGAGATGCTTTTCAAGCTTTCTGCTACCTTCAGAGGAACCGTTTTTCCCTTTCGAAGCAACAAGTTTCGCTTTTCTGCTTGCCGCGCGCCGCCGGAGATGTGGGTGCGCTGGGACACTGGATCCCGCGCGGCACTGCGACTCCGGCACGAACCCGCGCGGCTCGCGGGGAGGTGCTGTCAGGGGTGGGGAGCGGGCGAAGAAGGGAGGCGAGGACGCCCTGGCAGCTGGACTTTCCAGGCCCTCGACCAGCCATCTGCCCCGGGACCTTGGTCCCTGTTTCCTGACCTTGCGCCAGGGGACCGCGAAGGTCGAGAGCCCGTCCCAAGTTGGCGCGTCTGGAGAGATTGTGGCTGAAGTGAGAGAGAGGTGAGAGCAAACGCGACCCAGGGTATTTGTTTGTTTGTCAACCAAACCACCAATTTCTGGGGCCATCCTTTCCCTTAATCCTGTTTTATTTATTTTTTTGCAAGTCGTGTGTGTGTGTGTGTGTGTGCGCGCGCGCGCGTTTCTTTGCTTTTAAACACATTTCCATTTTTAAAGCCCGGAGCTGGAGACAGAGCTGCCGCGTGCCGGGCCCGGGAGAGGCGGGGACCCTGGTGGCGGTGTAGCTCTGTGGGGGCTTCCGCGGCTGTAGAAGTGAGCGATTGCGGCTTTAAGGAAAAGGCAAAAGGGCTGGCGGGGAGTGGGAGTGAGGGACAGGGAAGGGGTGGGAAGAGTAGGGGTGCGGGGAGGAGGAGCCCTGATGTAAGAATGTGAATAAGAGACTCCCCTAGCCCAGCCCCCACCACTCCCCACCCCCACCCTCCCCACCCGCTGGAAATACCAGCCCGGCCTCTGCGCGCCTTGTGTGGTAACACGCTCAGCCGCTGCCACGCTATTTAAACGCGGGTTATGGATCCGGGAACCGGCGCGAATCAATGAGATCAAACGCGAGGGAGATGCACCGTCAATTACAAGCACTTGGACAAGTCTAACTTTTTCTTCTACAAATGCGCTTTCCAAAGCAACCTTAGCAACGCCCATATAAGAAGCCACCTCTAAGCAAAATAGTATATATCAAGGGAGGGCTAATCTATGTATTTATAAAAAGTATATATATATAAATATATTATAGGAGTACAGGTTTACACCCGGTTAACTTTTTCTGTCTTCTTTTTCTTTTCTTTTTTCTTTTTTTTAAACGAGTGGCATTGCAAAGGAGGACTCTTCCTCTCTTTTGGCGAGTTAGTGAAGGGGGTATTCTTTTATTTTTGCTTAGAGCGCCCAAGGGGGCGCAGGGACCTCGGAGAGGAGTGGGGAGGAAAGAGGTAGGGTGGGTGGGGGGCAGAGGGCGAGTCCGCAGCGAAGGCAGGCGCTTTCCTGCGGCACGATGCCGTCCCTACTGGTGCTCACTTTCTCCGCGTGCGTCCTGCTCGGTTGGGCGTTACTGGCCGACTGCACTGGTGGCGGTGGCGGCGGGGGCGCGGGCCCGGGCGGCGGGCGCCGGGAGAGAGAGGCGCTGCCGCCGCAGAAGATCGAGGTTCTGGTGCTGTTGCCTCAGGACGACTCTTACCTGTTCTCCCTGGCTCGGGTGCGACCGGCCATCGAGTATGCGCTGCGCAGCGTGGAGGGCAACGAGACCGGGCGGCGGCTCCTGCCAGCCGGCACTCGCTTCCAGGTGGCCTACGAAGACTCCGACTGCGGCAACCGCGCACTCTTCAGCCTGGTGGACCGCGTGGCGGCGGCGCGGGGAGCCAAGCCGGATCTCATCCTGGGGCCGGTGTGCGAGTACGCGGCGGCGCCGGTGGCCCGGCTAGCGTCGCACTGGGACCTCCCCATGCTGTCTGCCGGGGCCCTGGCAGCCGGCTTCCAGCATAAGGACACGGAGTACTCGCACCTTACGCGCGTGGCACCCTCGTACGCCAAGATGGGCGAGATGATGCTCGCCCTGTTCCGCCACCACCAGTGGAGCCGCGCCGTGCTGGTCTACAGCGACGACAAGCTGGAGCGGAACTGCTTCTTCACCCTCGAGGGGGTCCATGAGGTCTTCCAGGAGGAAGGCTTGCACACGTCCGCCTATAATTTCGATGAGACCAAAGACTTGGATCTGGAGGACATCGTGCGCCACATCCAGGCCAGTGAGCGAGGTGAGCAGCAGTGCGCCCCGGGTTCCTGGCCCTAACCCAGCCCCTTTCCGCGGCTCTCCCTACATGCCTGTCTGCCCCCCTGGAGACCCCACTACTCCCTGCTGCACTGAGGATCAGAGTAGAGAGCGCCCACCGGGACTCCCCCGAGTGTGCGTAGTCTGGCCGCGACGACCTTCGACCATCACCCATGGTTATGGTGGGGTGTACGTAGAGGGTCCTGGGGAAGTGATGGAGCCTGTGGGTGGGGCATGTGAGCAGGCAGCCTTCTCGGGCTCGGGCCCTGGTCCAACAGGTGCTGTCATACCTCTTGGGTTTTTTTCTTTCTCGTTCTCTTGTGTCCAGCGCCGGGTTAGGGGCTCACTGCGAGTACCCGGCTCTAACCACGGTCTCAAAGCGTGACAAGGGCCAAAGAACTTGTTACCGGGTCCTTTTCCGACGTGCGCCCGCTCCTAGCGAGGAAGCGCACGCTGAGTTCCACAGCCCGCGCGGCGCCTCATGGTCAGCTCCGGTCTCCGGGTTTCCCTTGCTGCTCTTTCCACAGATCTCAGCTTTCTTTTAAAGGCTCATTGTATCGCCCTTCTCATTCCTTCCATGGCCCCTCCAGCCCCTTATAAACGGGCTTCTGTGGTTTCCATAAAAAACGCCTCGCAGTGTCTGGACCCTGGCGACACCCATTGCCCCCGGCGCACTCAGCGTCGTGGTCGCCAGTGAGCCAGCCGCTAGGCTTTGGGAGAGCGCGCGCGCTGGAGAAGCGGACACTGAACCTCCTTTCCCTCTCCAGTTTTCTCTGCGGGTCTGTGGGGGTTTGAATAACCACGAGACTGGCCAAAGAGCTCAAGGTTGAGGATAGTGGCTATGGTTCTAGGGGATGGGAGGAGAAGCGGGTGGTCACGGATACAGAATCGCAGAAGCCCCCAATGCGGCTCATTTTACTGCCCAGTAGACCTGTGCGAAGGCGGGCGGAGAACCCAGCATAGCGCGGTTTCCTCCTTAGCGGTGTCGGGTTT
This sequence comes from Oryx dammah, assembly GCF_014754425.2. Classification (NCBI taxonomy): domain Eukaryota; kingdom Metazoa; phylum Chordata; class Mammalia; order Artiodactyla; family Bovidae; genus Oryx; species Oryx dammah. Next base: position 30,503,964 of record NW_024070204.1, read on the forward strand.
GGGGTGCAAACGCTCGCTCGCGGGATCTCGCCAGCTCCCGCTCAGGGCTCACGCGCCTGGATTGTCAGTGGCGCAATCCCAGTAAAGCTCCCCACTACCCACGCGGGGAGACGGAAGGGGAGAGGGGCAGAGGTAGCTTACGACTTGGCATGGCTGGTCACCTGGGCGCTGGCCGCGGGATCAGCGCAACCGGAGGCAGGGGGTCTTGGGAACAGGTGAGAGGGTAAAGACGCCGCGGAAGAGGGCGCTGTGGCCATCCCCTTCCCAATTTGGCCATCCCGCACTCGGAGTGAAAGCACTCTTTAGAGTGAAGAGGCGCGAGGTGTTGACAGTGGGGAGGCATGGCCAAGTTTTGAGCGTTCGTACTCCAGGCTGTCTGCGCCGAATTTCTGCCAGCCAAGCAGGCAGGGCGCCGGCTTTGCTGATTATGAAAAAGGGCACTTGTATCCAAGGGCGGCGGATTCGCCACCCCGGGACGAGAAAGTCACATCTACTTCTTTCCTGTTCTCAGTCCCCAGGTCACTGCAGACCCCGAACAGCGTTCTTCAGCTCCAGGCTCTCAAGGGCCTGGAGCTAGACTTCCCAGCTTGGGCTGGGGATGGGGGTGTGTCCCCCTACCGGCAAGAACCGCGGTTGGCCAATGTATTTGTGCTGCCACCGCCCTGAAGGTCTTAGTGCCGGCCTGACTCTCTGCGCACGTGGCCTGGAATTCGTGGTTGAGGTCAGCCCGGATGAGGGCAGGTCGAGGCCACCGGGGGCCCCTCGGCCTCACATGGTGTGGCTGAGCCAGGGGGTAGGGAGGGGTGGGGCTGGGGGGGCTTTAAAGAGCTTGGGCTACAGTCTGGTGCTGCTATTTTTTCAGTTCCCAAAAGCAAATGTTCCCGTTTCTTTACTTTTTTTTCTTCCAAGTTTGAATTTAGTGGTCAAAGTTTGCTTGGCTGACCCGTATGTTTTGCAGGTGATAAAGTTACCATTCTTACTCTAAAAAATATTTCTGACAGTGACTTGGCAGATGTTCAGAAATAAAAAATCAAAATAATTTCTCCCCCTAAGCCCTCCTCCCTCAGCTGAAATTCCCTACACTCAAGAGAGAAAGATGTTTGGTAACAGCTCTCTCTGGGGGTCTCTTTAAGTTTTACTGATCACCTTTACTTCACCAAAAGTGGTTAATGGGTTAAATAGGGGCCCAATACAATGACTGAGTAGGGTTTGAATTTTCAGAGCTCTTAGTCTGCCTCAGGCATTCACTGGAGCTGTTATCAGACTCCAGTTATAATGGGGGTAGCCGAGGCACAGTCTGTTAAGTCGTGTCTGACTGCGTTCTCATGGACTATGCGCAGCCTGCCAGGCTCCTCTGTCAATGGGATTCTCCAGGAGAGAATACTGGAGTGGGTTGACATTTCCTTCTCCAGGGGATCTTCCGGACCCAGAGATCGAACCCAAGTCTCCTGTTTGGCAGGCAGGTTCTTTACCACCCAACTGCCAAGGGATCCCCAGTCAGGGCATATCTACAGAGATAATCTCCTTTCCCACGAAGTGAGACCACACCATGGGAAGAGAACCCAGAGGTGAGAAGCAGACCGTTTGGATCTGGTGGCCGCACTCAACTGCTGCAGGGCCTGCCCAAGTCACTTCCTGACTTTCTCAGAGTTTCCTCCTCTGTGAAACAGAGGTGAGGTGAGAATCAGGCCTGTTCAGACCAGTGTTTGGTGGTTCTGATTTCTGCTCAAGTGTAAAATGGAACTGTTTTTGTCTTTGAAAATTCCACATTAAACATCATAGAACTAGGGAGTCTTTTTCCTCCCTCTTTTGGAGATAAATTTTTAGCACTTTTTTTTTGGACTTGAAGTTCATCTTTAGAATCAGATCACAAAAGTTTTAATCTCTTAAAGGGTTAAACTAATAATGCCACCATCTCGATAATATGACTAAAATTTAATTTGGCTATGTGTGTGCTATAGAATTAAACACTGAGGGGTAGTATTTATTCTTCTTAGGGATTTACTATCAAAGTCAATAATAAACATTTTTTTCTCACAAGTCGTAGCCAATGTATATCACTAAAATGCATGCATGTGAGCACTGTTTTTAAACATTGTTTTTAAAAAGTCAACTATGCCCTCAATATTTAACACTCAGTAATAAATTTATTTTTATAAAGGGGTGTTAAAAATATTTTTTCAAGCAATAAAACTGAGCAGTTGCTTTGTCATATATCTCATAAGATGCAGAACCAGAATTATTGTGCACACAACATTTTTGTATGAAGAAGTGTAGTTTTATCTTTTTTGGTTATTAATATGTCATTATTCTTGGCCTGCATAACAACTATGGTGATAACAGCATTTAATCAATACAAGAGTGATTTATTGTTAGAATAGGCTGGGGTAAATGACCGAGCAGTTGGTCAGAGTTTTTAACCAAAGATGTTAGACTTTCTGATTCAAGACTTTGTTTTTCTTATCCTTTTTCTTGTATTTACCACCTGTCATTTAAAAAAAGTTCCTCTTAGTTATTTCTTTGGATGCTCCCAAACACTGTTGAGTTTTAGTTTAAAATTTCTCCTGTCATATTCTCAATTTGCAGCACATGGCATACCTTGCTTTGCTTCCATAGAACATCTCTTTTCCCTTCTAAGTTTAGAATTAAGTAGAAGATGGATGCAGGCATCTGTTGGAGAATAGGAAAATATCATTTTTATTATTGATAAAAAACCTATTGCAGAACATGGATTTAGATTAGTTACCAAAAAGGGCCTGCCTGCTATTATTTCCCCCAAGAATTCGGCAGGGTCATCCACTAAATCACAGCTAGTGCTGCACACCCCACTCCAGGACAGACCTCACTACAGGGTGAAAGTTGCCCATGACGTGAGCTCTCTGCAAGCAGATGCACCTCAAAGAGGAAGGAAGAAAGGGCTGAGTCCAGTATGCCCAGTTTTCTCTTCTAGACTCAGCCATAAGACAGGTCCCTCCTTTTCCTCGGCGGGGTGGGAGGAGGGGGATAAATGAAGGCACACAGGGAGATGAGGAGGGTCTTTCTCTTAGAGATTGCTCCAGATGGAAAGCTGAAATGGGTGAAAGGGTATCTCCCTTACTCAGACATGCTTCCTGAATTGTTTCGGGGGTCCCCGAATTGACTACTCTAGCCACTTCTTCACAAGTGATTGCAAGAATGTGTTGCTATATATAGGGAGAAGCCACTTACAGAAGACACTGTGGGAATCAGGGAGTGGAGGGTGACATGGAACCCCACAAGTTCTCCAGCAAGGAGGGAAAAATGGAGCAAAATGATGAAAAGTCTCTCCAGAAACTTGGACTCACACCACCATTTCCTCTTTTAGAAGTTTTAACAATTTGACCCCAAAAGTTAGTATTTATATATTTAATATGGTTTAATATATATTTAAATATGTACATTTTAAATCTATTTAAGTAGAGAAGGAATTATCTGAATTGACCTCCACTTAAGCCGCTTTCAGGATTAGCTGATGCTCTCCTTTTCTCTATAAACTTTTTTGGCTGATGGTGAAAGCTGGTAGCTAGTCTTGCTTCTCCCAGGTTTGCCAGCACACTTCTCACAAATCTGTTTATACCAGTTGTACTTATTATAAGTATGCAGTTTAATTAGTCATTATGTAAACTGATGAAACATGAGAAGAAGAGAAAGCTATTTTAGTGAACACTATTTTAAACCTTCCAAAAGATTGTATAAAGGCATGTTGCTAAAAATACATGCTGTTGAATTAGGCATGAATGAAAAAGCCCTGACAGATTGGGGAGCATCCCACAAATCTAGAAGGACTCTGCGTTCTGACTGCTCGGCCAATGTTTTTAAGCGTTTGCTCCAGCTTAAACTGGGTGACAGTGTGCACTATGGGATTTCTTTTCTGGAAGGGAAACAATACCTAGCCCACGAATTTGGGGGTTAGGATTTCCTTTTGAGAGCTGGGCTACATTTGTTCACATGTCCGTTTCATTTGTCATGAAATGGCTGAGATCTAAAATAATTCCAGTCTGTTTAGATAGGCCCAGTGCTGCTCCAGGTCACTCTTGCTCAGTTTAAGCAGGTACTGACATTTAAAGAAAGAATGTGCCCATTGGAGGGGGTTGATCTTGGTGGTGATGAGGAAAGAGAGGAGATGGGCCAGGGCTGTAAAAATAGAAAAGAAGTGACAGGCCAGTGTAGGGCACTGCCCATCTAGGGCTTGGGGAAGCATGTGCTCCGGCCTGAGGACACAGACTGTTTGGACCTGAGCCAGGTGTAGCTCTCTGATGGATGCTTCAGGTTATCAAGACCTGGTGCCTTTGGATGCCTGGACCCTCCAGCTGACCCTCCTCATCCTTTTTGCATCCTTACTAACACCCCGCTGTTTACAATTTGCCTCCTTAATTGGCACCTCCAGGTCTATATTGACACAAACATATTTGTGACTATTTTGGTCCTCATTGAAATTAATCTTCATTTCAGATTAGCTAAAAATATCTATGTTAGGTTATTAGAATTCTTCTCCCCAAACAATGACTCTATACTTTATGTGCTAACAGAGTCCTGTTCTGTTTATGGGGAGTGATCTAGAACTAGACTCTTGACTATGATCAGTTGATAGAAAAATGATGAGGACTGCTGTTGGACAGTTAGCCAGAGCTTCCTGGAGCCTCTTGGGATCCGCTTGTCCAGCCTTAGTCCAGGCTGTTTTGTGGGACACCTTGGCTCTTTTGTCTTCCCAGGTGGTGCTAGTGGTAAAGAACCTGCATGCCAGTGAAGAAGACTAAGAGAAGTGGGTTCGATCCCTGGATTGGGAAGATCCCCTGAAGGAGGGCACAGCAACCCACACCAGTATTCTTGCTTGGAGAATCCCCTGGACAGAGGAGCCTGGTGGGCTACAGTCCATGGGGGTCACAAAGAGTCAGGCTCGATTGAAGTGACTTAGCTCGTACACATGCATAGACTCTTTTTTATTTTTCTTTCAGTTCTTCTGATCTTTTTTTTTTTTTTAATCTTATCATTTAAGGGACTAGAATCAAATGAGAGCAGAACAAACATTTAGGTCACAATGAGTAATGAGAAATTTCTTCAAAAACTTCGTTACTGATACATCTTGGAATTCGACTATTTATTCTAGATATATAACTATATTTCCAGGCACAAACAGCACTTACTCCTGCAGTTAGACATCTTAAGAAGTTTGGTATGGTTTTAAAAACTTGCTCTGCAGAGCTTTCAGCCTGTACCCTGAGCTGTTATGTCGTAAGAAATGTCAGAGTCATGACCTAACACTCTGAATTAACCTGTGCAGTAAACGAAATGTCAGCAAGCGCCTGGCCCTCGGTGCAGGTTGCCAAGGCGGCTTTGGCACAGCCTGAAGTTTGTTCTGCATCATTCCTCACCCATGCTTTTACAAAGAACATACACACGGCACAGGGCTAGCGCGTGTGGTGATAATGCGGCTATGGCACCCAGGCCTCCCCTCTCCTCTGTGTGTGCAGAAAAGCACAGCGGGTGCTGTCATGGGGGTCAGGGGCCATCGACAGTGATCCAAATAAGTGGATGAAGGCCAGGTCTCTCTTCCCTTTCATCCCTTGTAGTTGTTACATGACAGGGAACAGTATTCTGCAGCTGCTTAAAGCCTCTCGGCTCTGACAGTGTGGATGGGGACCGAGAGCGTGTGGGAAGGGACCTGGAATCTTGGTAACTATTTCCTCTATGTGTTGAGACAGCTTTAAAAAATGTGTTCTCCATTCAAACATCAGAAAGCCTGTCCCACCTGCTGCAACCTCTGATTTGCCAAATGAAAACCCTTCGGGTTGTTTTCTGAGGAAAATGTATTTACTATGCTATGCTGTGCTACTGTTTCTTCAGTCGTGGCTGACTCTTTGCCGCCCCCATGGACTGTAGCCCACCAGGCTCTTCTGTCCATGGGAGTCTCAGGCAAGAATATTGGAGGGGATTGCCCTACCTCCTCCAGGGGATCTTCCAGATCCAGGGATCGAACCTGCGTCTCTTGTGTCTCCTGCATTGGCAGGCAGGTTCTTTACCACTAGCGCCACTATGCTAGTAAGGTATAAAAAGCAGTTGACCTGTCTCACTATCTTCTATTCGGCCAATCTGGGAATTTACTTGAAGAATTTTAAAAAGATTTATTTTGAAATAATCTTGTGTTTTTGGAAAGGATGTAGGAAAGTATAAAGCACCTCTGTCTTGCCTTCACCCAGATTTTCACTAGTGGTAAATATTCTGCCACTATGCTTTGTCATTCCAAATCTCTCCCTTCCCTCCCCTGCCCCTTCCAAATATATACTCACATACATATATATGCACAAATATTGCTATCTTTTTATGAACTATTTGAGGGTAAGTACAGTCATCATGCTCTTGTACCCCTAAAAATTGAGGTGTGCACTTCCCAAGAACAAGAACATTCACTCATAGAACCACAGTAGAATTATGAAAAGCAAGAACATTAACACAAACATAATACTATTATCCAATTTACAGACCTTATTCAGATTTCTCCAGTTGTCTCAACAATGCCCTTTATAGAAAAACTTTTATTATTATTATATTTAAGGCCCAGGATCCAATCCAGGATCACACAGTGCATTCAGCTTTCTGTTTCCCTAAGTCTCTGCTAGTCTAGAACGTCTCAGGCCATTTTTGTTTTTCATGAAAGTGACCATTTTAAAGGGTGTAGGTTCACTGTTCTAATCACTGTCCCCCAAATTGGGTTTGCAGCTGCTTCCTTCTGATTAAATTGAGGTGGCCACTTTTGAGGTTTGGGGCCCCTGATGTGCTACGGCAGGGGGCTCATGAGTCTGTTCACATGGTGGGTACCGTTGGCATCCATCACTTGGTTGTGGTGGTGACAGATAGCTTTATCCACTGCCAAGCTACTCTTTTGCCCTTTGTAACTCTCGAGTAATTTGTGAGGATTCTGCAGGACCTTAGCAGAGCCCTGGTCCATGTCAGATGCTGTCCTCTGTGCAGGGCCATTTCACGCATCTGTTTTTTCCTCCCCACAGTGGTGATCATGTGTGCGAGTAGCGACACCATCCGGGGGATCATGCTGGCGGCGCACAGGCACGGAATGACCAGCGGGGACTATGCCTTCTTCAACATCGAGCTCTTCAACAGCTCCTTCTACGGTAACTCTGCCTCCAGTTTCCCCTCCTGCTGCTAGGCTGTCAAAAAGGGGTTGTGAGACAGGGCCAATAACTCATTTCAGTCGATATGATTTCCATAGGTGGTGGTGTTCAGTTGCTCAGTCGTGTCCGACTCTTTGCGACTCCACGGACTGCAGCACGCCAGGCTTCCCTGTCCTTCGCTATCTCCCGGAGTTTGCTCAAACTCATGTCCATTGAGTCAGTGAAGCCATCCAGCCATCTCATCCTCTGTTGCCTCCTTCTCCTCCTGCCTTCAATCTCCCAGCATCAGGGTCTTTTCTGATGAGTTGGGTCTTTGCATCAGGTGGCCAAATTACTGGAGCTTCAGCTTCAGCATTAATCCTTCCAATGAGTATTCAGGGTTGATTTCCTTTCCATAGATAGGATTTTGGAAATTTGTGATTCTGAATACTCCCACTTCTCCTAAGTTCTCAAGCTTTTCTCCCTTGAGAATTCAGAGCAGAAAGATATTACCACCTGTGAGGCTATGGGACTAAATGATCATAAATCCAGGCCCTGAAGACTCCTCCCCAGTGCATTTTCAACTTTGGGTTGCTAGCATGGTGGACTGTTGGAATACTTTTATCAAGATTTGGATGGAATTTTTAGAAGCATCGAATAGATTAACGCATCAGCATAACAGAACATGTCAAAGTGTATCACACATAGCATACAGATGGTTTCATAAAACTTTTAAGTAATGTGATTGCATGTTTCTATGGATTATATTTATGCATGTTACACATATATTTGTAACGAATCATAACGTGAAGTGAGAAATAAAATAACCATTTCTGTAAACTGAGGCAAAATATTTTGAAAGTTGCTCCTACTAACCCCTCCTTCTTCCAGATCATTGTTGTTCTTGTTCATTCACTAAGTCTTGTCTGGCTCTTTGCAACCCCATGGACTACAGCACGCCAGCTTCCCTTCCAGATTACTCTCTCTTAAATTTCTCTTATAAAATGTTCAGGAGCCACTAACAGATATGATCCAAAGCATTTAATTCCTTAAAATGGGTCTGGAGAAGTTCCCAAGGTACCTGTGATGGAGGCTGTCTAAGTCATCAAGATCACAGGTCACAACATTTCCTCCCGAGTGTGGTTAGGATTCTCTCTGAAGTCAACAGTGTCAGGCCATGGAGCATTTTCTCAGGTACCACACACTGGCAGTTCCAGGGAAACTGTAAGTGCATATGTCACAAATGGCATGTTTACGTGGAGCTCCACTTCCCTGCTATTGCAGTTGAGGTATAGTTAGATGGGATCTAAACCTTAAAGCATGTGCCTCAGTTTCCTGCTTTGGTATACTGGCTTAATTAAGCTATCAGTTCAGTTCAGTCGCTCAGTCGTGTCTGACTCTTTGCGACCCCATGCACTGTAGCACGCCAGGCCTCCCAGTCCATCACCAACTCCAGGAGTTTACCCAAACCCATGTCCACTGAGTCGGTGATGCCATCCAACCATCTCATCCTCTGTTGTTCCCTTCTCCTGCCTTCAATCTTTCCCAGCATCAGGGTCTTTTCAGATGAGTCAGTTCTTTGTATCAGGTGACCAAAGTATTGGAGTTAGCATCAGTCCTTCTAATGAATATTCAGGACTGATTTCCTTTAGGATAGACTGGTTTGATCTCCTTGCAGTCCAGGGGACTCTCAAGAGTCTCCTCCAACACCACAGTTCAAAAGCATCAATTCTTTGGAGCTCAGCTTTCTTTATAGTCCAACTCTCACATTCATACATGACTACTGGAAAAACCATAGCTTTGACTAGATGGACCTTTGTGGGTAAAGTAATGTTTCTGCTTTTTAATATGCTGTCTAGGTTGGTCATAACTTTTCTTCCAAGGAATAAGCGTCTTTTAATTTCATGGCTGCACTCACCATCTGCAGTGATTTTGGAGCCCAAATAGTAAAGTCTGTCACTGCTTCCACTGTTTCCCCATCTATTTGCCATGAAGTGATGGGACCAGATGCCATGATCATAGTTTTCTGAATGTTGAGTTTTAAGCCAGGTTTTTCACTCTCCTCTTTCACTGTCATCAAGAGGCTCTTTAGTTCTTCTTCTTTTTCTGCCATAAGGGTAGTGTCATCTGCATATCTGAGGTTATTGATATTCCTCCCAGAAATCTTGATTCTGGCTTGTGCTTCCTCCAGCCCAGCATTTCTCATGATGTACTCTGCATATAAGTTAAATAAACAGGGTGACAATATGTAGCCTTTCCCAATATGGAATCAGTCTGTTGTTCCATCTCCAGTTCTAGCTGTTGCTTCTTGGCCTGAGTACAGATTTCTCAGAATGCAGGTCAGGTGGTCTGGTTTTCCTATCTCTTGAAGAATTTCCCACAGTTTATGGTGATCCACACACTCCAAGGCTTTGGCATAGTCAATAAAGCAGAGGTAGATGTTTTCCTGGAACTCTTTTGCTTTTCCTATGTGGATGTTGGCAATTTGATCTCTGGTTCCTCTGCCTTTTCTAAATCCAGCTTGAACATTTGGAAGTTCATGGTTCATGTACTGTTGAAGCCTGGCTTGGAGAATTTTGAGCATTACTTTGTTAGCATGTGAGATGAGTGCAATTGTGCGGTAGTTTGAGCATTCTTTGGCATTACCTTTCTTTGGGATTGGAATGAAAACTGATCTTTTCCAGTCCTGTGGCCACTGCTGAGTTTTCCAAATTTGCTGGCATATTGAGTGCAGCACTTTCACAGCATCATCTTTTAGGATGTAAAATAGCTCAACTGGAATTCCATCAGCTCCACCAGCCTTGTTTGTAGCGATGCTTCCTAAGGTCCACTTGACTTCGCATTCCAGGATGTCTGGCTCTAGGTGAGTGATCACACCATCATGATTATCTGGGTCATGACGATCTTTTTTATATAGTTCTGTGTGTTCTTGCCACCTCTTCTTAATATCTTCTGCTTCTGTTAGGTCTCTACTATTTCTGTCCTTTATCAAGCCCATCTTTGCATGAAATGTTCCCTTGGTATCTCTAATTTTCTTGAATAAATCTCTAGTCTTTTCCATTCTGTTGTTTTCCTCTATCTCTTTGCATTGATCACTGAGGAAGGCTTTCTTATGTCTCCTTGCTATTCTTTGGAACTCTGAATTCAAATTACTTAAGCAATAGATCATTGTGAATGAACGTAATAAATCACACATCTCATGGGGATAAAGAAAAGTTGTTGAAGCAAAAGTAATTTCTTCCCCTGTAATGGATAAAACTGAAGACTTGCGGCTTGCAGGATAAACACCCAATTTTTCTCTCCTTGCTCTCATCATCATCCTTTCCCCTCTCTTTACATACGCAGAATGGCAGTTTTGCTTCTTGGCCCAAGATCAGAATGTAACTACATTGTTGAATACAATTTTGAATTCATTGAGATAGTGGTAGAGACTTGTGACAAATGAAAAAAATTTACTGAGTTTAGCAAGTTGGCTACGGCAAGCATAGAATTTGGAGACAGTGCATGAGACTGCAAGTACACAAAAAATTAGGTACTGGAATTCATCTCTGGATAAAGCTTGCATTACTTTTTCCTGCTCATTACAATACATGAGTATTATAGAAATTTTGAGAAACGTAGAAAAGCACAAGGAAGAAAATAAGTTGCTGCAACTCTACTGTCCAGATAAAAGCACAAGGAAGAAAATAAGTTGCTGCAACTCTACTGTCCAGATAAAAGTACACTGATAATATTTAGGTGTACATCTTGTCTATTTCATTAAAAACATGAATTTATGGAAAACATTTTTCAATAAAATGATCACATTATCTATAGTATAGTTACATATTATTTTATAATGCTAACATGTCATCTTAATTAGTCTTTTAGTTTTTGATGTTTTTGTTGTTTCCAGCTTTTTATAATAAGAGCAATGTTATATTGAGTTGCCTCGCTGTGGGGAGGTGTTCGTGCATAGCTGTGCTGTGCTGTGCTTAGTCGCTCAGTCGTGTTCAACTGTCTGCAAGCCCATGGACTACCGCTCGCCAGGCTTTTCTGTCGATGGGAATTCTCCAGGCAAGGATACTGGAGTGGTTTGCTATGCCCTCTTCCAGGGAATCTTCCCGACCAAGAGATCGAACCCAGGTCTCCTGCATCGCAGGCAGATTCTTTACTGTCTGAGTCACCAGGGAAGCCCAAGAATACTGGAGTGAGTAGTCTATCCCTTCTCCAGTGAATCGTCCCGACCTAGGAATTGAACTGGGGTCTCCTGCATTGCATGTGGATTCTTTACCAGCTGAGCTACCAGGGAAGCCCATACACATACAGACATTCATATATATGTATTTATATATATGTGTGTGTGTGTGCAATCTGTAAGACAAGCTTCTAGAAGCAGAATTTCTGGGTCAAATGTTATACGCATTTATCTTTTGATGGATATTGCCAGCTTGTCCCTTTAAAAGGTTTGCCAATTTACACTTCTGCAACAACATATGAGAATGTCTGTTTCCTGCATCTTTGTCAATTCTGCATCATCTAACTTTTAAATTATTTTATTTATTGAAATTTCTTTTTATATCTATAGTAAAGTTTTGCAGTTTTCTTTATTTAAATTTTGCATCATTCTTGCTGAGTTCATTCTTAGATATTTTATGTTTTCTGATTGTTGTTATGATCCTGACCTCTTCCTATTACATTTTGTAGTTGTTACATAGAAACAGGAATTCTACGTATTAAACCTTCTGTTCTAATAGTTTTTAAAATCATTTTCAAATAATAGCGATAGCTAGCTGTCCATTTTAATAGTTGAATATTATTTTTCAGTTTTTACTCCGTTGACAATAGCCTCCAGAATAATTTTGTGTAACAGTGGTGGTACTTAATTTTTAGTAGCTTGTTAGAAATAGATGTTAAAATATTCATTGGTTTATTAAGTGTGGTTTTAAAAAATTGAAAGTGAGTGATGAATGTTATCAAATGCATTTTACCTATACTTTTAAATAAATTTCCTAGTATTGAGCCATTATAATATTCTTGAAATTAAACAGAGTCTGCATGATTTTTTTTAGATGTATTGCCAATTTAAGTTTTTAGTATTTTTATTTAGGATTTTTGAATCTATAATCATGAGTGAGATTGGACAGTTTTTTTGCTCTTAGGTCAGTTCAGTTCAGTTCAGTCGCTCAGTCGTGTCTGACTCTTTGTGACCCCATGAACTGCAGCACACAAGGCCTCCCTGTCCATCACCAACTCCTGGAGTCCACCCAAACCCATGTCCATTGAGTCAGTGATGCCATCCAACCATCTCATCCTTTGTTGCCCCCTTCTCTTCCTGCCTTCAATCTTTCCCAACGTCAGGGTCTTTTCCAATGAGTCAGCTCTTTGCATGAGGTGGCCAAAGTATTGGAGTTTCAGCGTCAACATCAGTCCTTCCAATGAACACCCAGAACTGATCTCCTTTAGGATGGACTGGTTGCATCTCCTTGCAGTCCAAGGAATTCTCAAGAGTCTTCTCCAACACCACAGTTGAAAAGCATCAATTCTTTGGTGCTCCGCTTTCTTTATAGTCCAACTCTCACGTGCATACACGACCACTGGAGACTTAGGTGGTACTGCCCTATTTTAATAGGGCAGTATTGCAGGCGGAAGATCCAGGGGATCTTCCCAACTCAGGGATCAAACCCAGGTTTCCCACATTGCTGGCAGATTCTTTACTAGCTGAGCCACAAGGGAAGCCCAAGAATACTGGAGTGGGTAGCCTATCCCTTCTCCAATGGATCTTCGCAACCCAAGGATTGAACCAGGGTTTCCTGCACTGCAGGTGGATTCTTTACAAACTGAGCTATCAAGGAAGCCCTATTTTAATATCAAGTTAATATTAGCTTTATAAAATCAATTGGGACACTTTCCATTGTTTTTCTGCTCTAGAACAGTTTGTGAACCATAAGACTATTCCTTGAAAGATGGAAACAATCTGGACCTAACTAACTCCTTTTTAGAGGTAATTTTTGGAAAATTAAAAAAAACTTTGGAAATAATTTCAGATGTACAGAGAATTGCAAAAACAACAGAGAGTTCATGTATACCTTTTACTCAGATTTCTCTAGTTTAAACGATTTATATAACCATAGTGCACTTATCAAAATAAGACTAACATTGGTATAATACTAAGAACTAAAGTACAGGCTTTATTTGAAATTTACCACTTTTCCTCCTAATGTTCCTTTTCTGTTCCAGGCTTCAGTCCACTGAGTTGTGTCTTCTTAATCTTCTCTAATCTGTGATAGTTCTTCAATCTTTCTTTGTTGTTTATGACCTAACACTTTGAATAAGTCTATTATTTTGTAGAATGTCTCACATGATAAGTTGAGTTTATACATCTTTGGCCAGAATACTACAAAAGTAGTGTTTGTCCTTCTCATTGTGTACTTTCAGTGAATGAGAAGTCATATATACATAACTTACTGTTGGTGACCTTGGGACAACTTTTTTTTTAACTTTTAAAAGCTTTTTTAATATGGAAAATTAAAAACGTACACAAAAGTGGAAGGAGTAGTGTAATAAATCCCCATGAATCCATCAATTAGCTTCAAGAATTATTGATACATGGCCGATCTCATCTTGTCTATATCATTCTTTTTGGGAAAACTTTTTAAAAATTTAAATTTATTTTTAATTGGAGAATAATCGCTTTACAATATTGTATCAGTTTCTGCCATATATCAACATGAGGGACAACTTTTTAAAGCTTATTTTTTCACTAGTTCAGTTTTTCTGCTTGAAAATTTAACTGCATGGAGTTATACAGTGTGCTCTGATACAATCTATAAAGTATCCTTGGTGTTTCTTTCTTTTTTAAAAAATAGTCTTTATTATTGTTATTTTTTATTAAAAAAATTGGCTATGCTGAGTCCTTGTTGCAGTGCTCAGGCATTCTCTATATATTGAGACATGTGGAAGCTTCTCTATGGTTGTCAAGTCACCGCTCAAGGGCTTAGTTGCTCTGTAGCATGTGGGATTTTAGTTCACCAAACAGGGTTCAAACCTGTGTCCCCAGCATTCAAAGGCTATCCTTGGTGTTTCTGATTATATCCCCTTTCTTTCCCCTTTTTACAGCCTGGTTGCTTAGGCTTTGAGCTCAGCTGTCAATGTGCCTGAGAGGCTGTGCCACAAACTAGCTCTTGGCAAATTGATATCACCCTGCCCTCATCCTCAAGCCTTGGTTTCTTCTAATGATAATAATAGTGCTTATCTCATGGCATCAGGCAGAGTAATCAATGATGTGGTGTGTGTTAAATGCATAGAAAACTTCTTGGCACATGATGAGTGTTTAGTAAATGTTAGTTATATTTACTGTTAATTTCAATTTACACCAACAGTTACATATAGTACTTTAAAAATGATAATTTTGAAAAAAATACTCTGTACATTTTCCTGTGGTGTAGTTTTATAGCTTGATTTGGGCCATACATTGTTCTGTTACCAAATTAATCAACTTTTGTTTAGTACCTCATAAGGAAATGGGTGCATTAGGAATTATATCTGTATGCAAATAACCAAGACTCCTAATTATAGTAATTTAAACAAATGTAGAGATTTGTGCTCTCACTTGTAAGAAGTCCAGAGGCGGGCAAACCAGGGCAGAATGATGGTTCCATAAAGTCATCAGGGATCTAAGCCTTTTCGGGTTTTTGGCTACCTCAGTCCTAGTGGATGGCATCTATCCTCAAGATGATGAAATTGTGGCTGGAATTCCAGGGATTAGATCTTAATTCTAGGGAAGGCAGAAGAGGAACATGAGAGGCAAAAAGAGATCGTTTCAGTTGACTCAATTCTGTTTGAAGGGTTCTCTGGAGGCCCCACTCATTATTTTTTGGTTACATATCATTTGTTACCCCTCGTTGAAAGGGGGAGGCAGGAAATGTGTGCTTTCAGCTGGTCTCACTGGTACCCCCAGATTAATCCAGGACTCTATTACTAAGGGACACGGGAGAATAGATGTGTCCAACTGTCCATGTTTGTCATAGTCCCTGAAGCGCCTTCCCTCCTCAGAGCAGAAGCAGCAAACAGGATCTTACGGAAGGCACAGTGACCTACCCGAGGCTCTGGAGTCTGCTGCTCATAAAGGGCCTTCTCTGAGATTTTATATCCTAAGAATCAGTGTTTCCCACGTGGCACAGTGGTAAATAATCTGCCTGCCAATCAGGAGACACAGGTTTGATCCCTGGGTTGGGAGGATCTCCTGGAGAAGGAAATGGCAACCCACTCCAGTATTCTTGCCTGGAGAATCCCAGGGACGGAGGACCCTGGTGGGCTAGAGTCCACAGGGTTGCAAAGAGTGGGACATGACTAAGCGACGGAGGACCCTGGTGGGCTACAGTCCACGGGGTTGCAAAGAGTGGGACATGACTAAGCGACTAAACCACCACCAACACATATGTTCACGAAAAGTTATCCAACATCCTCCTCTCCCTGTGCTTCTTCACATGAAACTCTACACCACTGCTAGAAAAAGGCTCTATTTTAAATAATCTTTGAGATTTTTTTTTTTTAAAGAAACATGTTGATAGTGTGTCCATATTTACTGATTATCCGATTGTCTTGGTGGGCACTCAAAAAATTTCTCAGGTCTGCCTCCAATTATATTGTTACAAGAGTTCTGAATTTATTATAAGGAATTCAAATGATGCAGAATAGATTGAAAGCATAGGTTTAAAAAATATCTAGAGTGAAATTGATATATATTGCTCTGTAGAGTTTTGGATAGCACTTGTTGGCATTTCCATTCCCTGGCATTATCTTGTCTGGATGTAAGTTTAGGTGGTGAGTCATTTGGGTGATCCTGTCTGGGGCTCTGTTGTATTGTAGCACTTCTCCTGACTTCCTGAGAACTCAGAGCGCACTAGTTAAGGTGAGGATGGAAGTATCCCAGGGCTGCTAATGCACTTAAATTACTTGACTCACTAACAGTAAGATAATGACAGAGAAACTGGGGAGGAATTGGATTTATGTTTTGCTGTTAAAGTGATGTGTTCCCAGGTGGCGCAGTGGTAAAGAATCCACCTGCCAATGCAGGAGATGCAAGAGATGCAGTTCAATCTCTGGGTCGGGAAGATCCCTTGGAATAGGAAATGGCAAGCCACTCCAGTATTCTTGCCTGGAAAATTCCATGGACAGAGGAGCCTGGTGGGCTAGTCAGGATCGAAAAGAGTCAGCCATGACGGAGTAACTGATTGTGAGTGCATGCATGTTATAGTTAGTTTGGAGTAATGAGAAAAGAGAATTCTCACACAGCCTTGTGGTCTGTGTGGCTCTTGAAGGAGAGCTGACTACTGGAACAGTGGGAAAAGCTGACACCTTTTCTGGGCTATTAGCCAAGTTTTGTAGCCTCAAGGCAAAGAAAATTCCTGTTGGAAGGGTGGCATTAGGTGATAGGTTAGGATGCTGTAGGGTGGGTATGTTTACCTAGTATGGGGTCAGGGAGCTGGCTGGTTTTGATCAGGGTCCTCAGGACAACCGTTCCTATGGGGCTTGGTCTGTTTGGGAGATGACTTTTGTACAGGGCCTTGTCATAAGGCTTTATATCTGTGACCTTGGTACAGGGCTCCACGGATCTTTCAACTGTGACAGTTGTTAAACCACGTTTAAACACTTCCGTTTCTAATCTTTCTTCCTCTGTTCCTTTTTTTTTTTTTAAAGCATGTTTGTTCTCCCACTGAATTTGCAGTTTTATTTATTTTTAAAAATAATTTAATTAATTTATTTTTGGCTGTGCTGGTCTCATTGCCATGCGGGCTTTTCTCTAACTGTGGCAAGCAGAGGCAAGTGCCGAGTTGCAATGCTTGGGCTTCTCATTGCCGTGGTTTCTCTTGTTGCGGAGCACAGGCTCTAGGGTGTACAGTAGTTGTGGCTCCCAGGCTCTAGAGCACAGGCTCAAGGGTTGCAGCACAAAGGCTTGGCTGATCTGTGGCACATGGGATCTTCCCAGACAAAGCATCCAACCTGTGTCTCCTGCATTGGCAGGCCGATTTTTTACCACTGAGCCACCAGGGAAGCCCCCCATTTGCAAATTTAAATCTTGGAACATCCTAAACTTTGATGAAGTGAGGAGGAGCAGGCATGGCACCGGTATTTGGAGGCTGGGCTTGTGTTTGAATCCTGGAGGCTGGGCTTGTGTTTGAATCCTGACTTCCCTGGTGGCTCAGATGGTAAGGAGTCTGCCTGCAGTGCATGATACCTGGATTTGATCCCTGGGTTGGGAAGATCCCCAGGAGGAGGAAATGGCAATCCACTCCAGTACTCTTGCCTGGAAAATCCCATGGACAGAGGAGCCTGGCAGGCTACTGCCCATGGGGTTGCAAAGAGTCAGACATGACTGAGCGACTTCACTTTATTTTCTGTGTATTAACCAAGTGACTTCGGGCATGTTTAAGCCTCAGTTTCCTCATCTGTAACATGGGGGTCATACTTCAATATTTCTCATAGAGTATATATATATATATATATATTTTTTTTAAATGAGGATTAAAGAATGAAATGCTCTAGGCAAAGCTGTTCACAGTTGCTTTGCTCAGTAAGTGGTGCTGTTATCACTGGTGGGAGGAACTGGACCAGCGAAGGTCAAGGCAAGGATGTAACATTTGGAGAGAGTGGCTTAGGCAAGGAGGCTGATTCTTTTCTCTCACTTGAATGGCTGCCAGAGGTCAGGAGCCACAGTGTTCTGCAGCAATCCTGGTTGTATTCCAGGCTTCATTTCTTGAATGTGGTCTGTGATGTCTCAGCTTGTCACTCAGCCCACATTTACCAAAGGCTTACTATGTGCCGAGTCTTTGGTAAGTTTGGAGAACTACAGGATGACATGGTTATCCCAGTGTGGGTACCACCGGCCTGAGCCAGCTCCCTGGCCACAGGATTGCCAAGCCTAGGGCCTGGTGCTGAGCAAGATATTTCCTCTTTCACAAATACTCTGTACCTTTCTCACTCGAAATGCAAGTTTGCATGCATGCGTGCTAAGTTGCTTCAGTCACGTCTGACTCTTTGCAACCCCAGGGACTGTGACCCGCCAGGCTCCTCTGTCCATAGACTTCTCCAGACAAGAATACTGGAGTCGGTTGCCATGTCCTCCTTGAGGGGATCTTCTTGATCCAGGGATCGAACCTGTGTCTCATGCCTCCTTCATTGGCAGGCGGATTCTTTAGCACTAGCGCCAGTTGGGAAGCTCAAATGCAAGCTTGGACCTCCACAATGTTTAAAACCAAACCAAATAAAGAAAGCAAATTCACTTTCCTTTATTCCCAAGAAATCTACCAGAGTCACCTTCTCTGCCTACCCTCTCATTAGCTGCCTTCTTTCTTCTCTTCTTAATCCCTTGTTCAGGATGACTGTAGGAGCACGACAATAGATCCACCACTCCTCTGAGAGTGCCGGGTCGCCACTGACACCCTCACCGCCAAGGCCATCAGCCTTACCGCAGACCATGCTTGCGTGCCTCTAAAGCAGTGGAACCTTCCACTGGCCAGTGGAACCTTCTGTGATGCTGGCGGTGTGCTATCCTGTGTTGCCCAGTACAGGAGTCATGGCCACATATGACCATTGTACGTTTAAAATGTGGCCAGTGTGACTGAGGAACTGAAATTTTAATTTTATTTAATCTTGGTTAATTGAAGTGTAAATAGTCACACATGTGGCTTGTGGCTGGTATATGAGGTCAGCTCTAGTTCTTGCCCTATTGCTTCTGTCCATTTCTTTCTGGAATCCCTGTTTTTTTTTTTTTTTTTTTTTAGCCTTGGTGGCACAGCATTCTTCTGGCTTTCTGTTAGCTCCTCTCCTGTGCCCACTAAAACAGCACCCCCAAAGGGTGTACGTTCACCCTCCACCCTTTCCTCTTGAGTTCTGAGTGTAAGACATGTGGATGTGACCTCCAGCACTTTCTCTAGCCCTCATTCTTCTTGCTGGCTTCAGACCACTCTTTCCAGCCAAAGCCTGGTGCTGCCACGTGGGTGTTCTGCAGTCAGTCACCTTGAATTGACCGTGACCCTAACTGAAATCACTATCATTTCCACTAACCAATTCCCCTCCCTCTGGCTCTGCTGTTTCCTCTGACAACCGTTGGCCTTTCCTCTCTGGCATCACCGGTGACGCGTGTCCTTCTCGGCTGTCGTTCACTCCCTCACTCTTGTGGAGTCTTAACATTCCTCTTGCACAGCCCTCTGCATTCATTCTCAAGGGCTCACCCTCTTTTAATGATTCTAAAAGCACATGCTGCTGAAAATTTGCTAAATTCAGAAAAACACGAAAAGAAAAGAGAACTTGCCTGTGATTTGAACCACCCGGAGACCCATGTACAATTTTTTTTTGGGGGGGGAGTTGTGACTTCGCACATGTAACCTCTCGTAACCTCTTGCCTGGATTACTGTGGCTCTGAATCCTCAGTGTCTCCCCAGTCTAATCCACTGCTATTTCCCTAGGCATGAGTCTGATCATGTCATTCTTCTGTTCCGCTCGTAAATCTCCAGAGGCACCCAGTTGTCTGTTGAATTAAATTTGTCCTCACTGATGGGGCATCACGCCAAGCTGACCTCCGCTTTCCTAGCTTTCAATGGCTCCGTATGGGAAAGGTTACTGACATAACGCAACAAGAAACTTGCTCAAAGCAGGAAGTCATAGTATCAGTTTTGCTTGTGACTATATACCTGTTTAATTTGGCTTACATTTATTAGTCATTTTTGTTTCCATTCTTTTTTTTCTAGAAAACAAAACTTCAAAGCCATTACCTTTTAGATTGTGGTAGACAGCTGTATTGTACCAAATTTCACTTCTTTCAAAATAAAAAAATGCTTTTCTCCACATTATCATAGTAACTGAGATAGTTGCTGTTTCCGGATCTATGTGTATTTTCTAATTATGCAACAGAACACTTATAGGGTTATTTCCTTTCTTGTGCCCTTGGAGAGGACTCATACCCAAAGCTGAGAAACACTGACTCTCTTTGCCCAAGAACCATCATTCCTGCTGACTCTTCATACCTCGAGTCAATTCAAAATGAATCAATGAACATGGATTGCACTAGAAGAAATGGATTCCTCCATGGGCCGAAGATCTTCTGGATGTTCTTAGAAGTTGGGGTCTTTCTAGCAAACGAAATTTGGCCCCGTGACAAAGGGCCATGTTGTCTGTGTCTTGAGCACCCAGCAGGGTTGACCCTGGCCTGGCCAATGATAGTGACACACAGCTCACTTGCTCTCTGAGCACTGGCGTAGCTGTAGCCTCATCGGTGTTCAGGAGGTTTTGTCCAGGAGAAGGAGGACAACTTCATCGAGTTTTGTTTGGTGGCCTGAAATTTAACCTTGTGCTTATTGCGAACCGATCTAGCCCTTAATGAATTCTGTCCTTGGCTCTATCTTATTTATCTTTTAACAGCTCCCTGGCACATAGTAAGCAATTAATAAATGGTTGCTATTATTAGGATTATGACTAAAGAGAGGTCTCTACAAACAAATTCTTTGTCCCTGTCTTTTCTCCTGCTCCGGACTGAGGTTCCCAGCTGCCCACTGAATGGCATACACGTTTGCACCTTTGCCCGTGCCATTGTAGCTTCTGCCAAGCATGCCTTTCCATCCTCTTCTCATCTTATTAAAATCCTATTCACACATTTCAGGCCAGGCAGATGCCTCTTCCTGGCATGAAACTTCCTTCATTGGAGCCGGTTGCCTCTTCCTCTATGCTCTGTGTGGTTTCCATGTGCCTCTCGCTGCCCTGTGTAGTAAGCTGTTATCTTGTAGTGACTTCAGTCTTTTTACATGTCCATCTCTAAATTCCTCTTTTGAAGGTGGTGGAGACCATTCGTAACATTTATGATGCCCACTGTGGTAGCTATCATAGCAACTTGTGTGTAGTTCAGTTAATCCAGGTTTGTCTGGGTTAAGCTACGATAGAAATTGCAAAGCCATCAGCTCTTCACCGGACATTTTCTGTAAGATTGGAGCGAGGCCTACGAGTCCTGGCTGCACATTCTGGAAACATCCTCACTCTTCCGCTGCTGGGCTCTGGGCCTCTATGGACTGTGGGCTTAGGGGCAAACAAATAACTTGGATGTTGGACTCCAGCCTGTTGACTTCCTTGCTGTATTTGCAGAAATTTCTAGGGATCATAATGATAATTCTCAGAATTACTGTTACTTTGGTAAAAAGTCAGAGGTTCCTATTTCCTTTTAGGGTCCCACAAACTACTTCGTTTCTCAAAAATGAAATGATAAAGAGAAGAAGAATGATTCTTATCCATGTAATTCGCCTTTGCTTTTGTGAAAGGGAGAGTCATGAAACAGCAGGTTGCTGAATGCCTTGGTTTCCAAGAATACTGGGGTGGGTTGCCATGCCCTCCTCCTCTAGGGATTCTTCACAACCTAGAGATTGAACCCAGGTCTCCTGCATTGCAGGCAGATTCTTTACTGTCTGAGCCACCAGGGAAGCCCCTATCTGTAAAACAGAGAAGATTACTATAACCAATTATCTGTAAAATTGTACCTCAAAATCTGTAAAATTAATATGACCAACCTAGACAGCTGTTAAAAAGTAGAAACACTACTTTTCCAACAAAGGTCAAAGCTATGTTTTTTCCAGTAGTCATGTATGGATGTGAGAGTTGGACCATAAAGAAAGTTGAGCACTGAAGAACTGATGCTTTTGAGCTGTGGTGTTGGAGAAGACTCTTGAGAGTCCTTTGGACTGCAAGGAGATCCAACCAGTCAATCCTAAAGGAAATCAATCCTGAATATTCATTGGAAGGACTGATGCTAAAGCTGAAACTCCAACACTTTGGCCACCTGACGTGAAGAACTGACTCATTGTAAAAGACCCTGATGTTGGGAAAGATTTAAGGCAGGAGGAGAAGGGGATGACAGAGGATGAGATGGTTGGATGGCATCCCCGACTTGATGGACATGAGTTTGAGCAAGCTCCAGGAGCTGGTGATGGACAGGGAAGTCTGGTGTGCTGCAGTCCATGGGGTTGCAAAGAGTTGGGCGTTACTGAGCAACTGAACTGAACCGAAATTGTACCCACAGTCACACGATCTTGAGAGGGTTAAATGAGTTT
The DNA here is from genome assembly GCF_014754425.2 of Oryx dammah. NCBI lineage: Eukaryota > Metazoa > Chordata > Mammalia > Artiodactyla > Bovidae > Oryx > Oryx dammah. The sequence goes on from NW_024070204.1 coordinate 30,526,162, forward strand.
ATACATATAAAGAGTTCACTAATGAGGCTTTTATTATTATTATAATATATATATGCTCAATAAATGCTAGCAATTTTTATTTTGTTACTGCTGATGCACTGATGGACTTGTCTAATAAATAATCTTTATGATGTTGCCAGCACTAAAGGGATATAAATTTTCAAGTTCACCTAAGCTACTTTTCAGCCTGGAGAGATTTGAGAAATAGTTCAATAATCTCAAATCTCTTTTTCTTTTAGTACCAACTTTATAATACTTTATAAATTCATTTTCATATGTAGCCATCCTTGCCTTCCACATCTACATAGCATTGGATTTATTGTAGCATGTTAACAACTTGGTTGACCTTTACAGTTGATTGTAGGTATTGAATAATAAGTGAATTTGTTGTTCAGTCACTAAGTCGTGTCCAACTCTTTGTGACCCCATGGATTGCAGCACTCTAGGCTTCTTTGTCCTTCACTGTTTTGTGGAGTTTCCTCAGATTAATGTCCATTGAGTCCATAATGTTATCTAACCATCTTTTCCTCTCTCATCCCCTTTTCCTTCTGCCCTCAATCCTTTCCAGCATCAGGGTCTTTTCCAATGAGTCAGCTCTTTGCAGCAGGTGGCCAAAGTATCGGAGCTTCAGCTTCAGCATCAATCCTTCCAATGAATATTCAGGGTTGATTTCATTTAGGATTGACTGGTTTGATCTCCTTAAAAAATAAGTGTGAATGGAAAGGGATAAACCTACTTCTTGCTCCTGCAGTGCTGTAATTCTTGAGGGCCTAAAATTCCAGTTACATGGTTATTATAAGGCAATGAATCTAACAGTGCTTTTCTCTCTGTCTCACATTTCAAAGGAACATGTGTCCAAAGGGCCTTCTTCTCCCTTGATGATCTTGACATTGTCACTTTACACCCAAGTACAAAACTGTGACAATACCTCCTGCCCCAGCCGCCAAAAGAAACATAGAAGCACATCATGGTAGAAAAGGGAGAATGGCCCCTTTGTGGTGACTGGCTTGGAATTATAAATATTTTTACTTCTCCCGTAGGAGATGGCTCGTGGAAGAGAGGAGACAAACACGACTTTGAAGCTAAGCAAGCATACTCATCCCTCCAAACAATCACTCTACTGAGGACAGTGAAACCTGAGTTTGAGAAGTTTTCCATGGAAGTGAAAAGTTCTGTTGAGAAGCAAGGGCTCAGTGAGGAAGATTACGTAAGTGCTTGATTAGGAGCCTAGACCTTCAGCATCCCCCAAACAGTCGTCGAATTAAATCAGATGTGATAAAGCATCCTGTTCTGAATCATTCAAAGATTCCTAGGTTCAGGTCTGAATGTCACTGTTGCCCTGTGTGTGTGTGTGTTTTTCCTGGCCAACTTTCCTCTCTCCTCCCCATTGGGCCCCCATCACCCCACCCTTCACTTAAACTTTTCCAGCTGCTGCAGGAAGAGAAATTGCTTTCTGTGGGTACTTGTGGTCATGCTACGCAGAGGTCTGGAGACTTCCCTCGCCTCTTCTGCTAGCAGCATGTTGGGGGAGAAGACAGATGAAGGATTGCCAAAGTTTGGCATGCCTAACTTTTCCAAAGCTTGGTGGAGGAAGGTATTTTGGATTTTTGAAGGCTCCTTCTTTTGGCAATCTGTCTTAGCTTCGTGGCCCATCTGCTTCTCTCGCTTGTGGCCCTGTTGTTGCCTCTTTCCGCTGCGGGCTGTTTCCTACTGAAGTATTCCAGAGTATCCCACTTCATTAGTGTGGTTGTTACTCAGCATCTTCCAAGATGCATCTTCTAACTCTGACTGGAGTCAGGAGCTCAGGCCAGGCTCAGGATTAAGCAGCAGGACTTCTCACTGTGTGATCCATGGCAAATTCCTCAGTCTTCCTCATTTAGACGAAGGTGGGAGAATCATAGATAATCTAGCTGAAGTCTTTAGCACTATCTGGTCAAAAAGTTGGAACTAAATGAATAGTGCCTCTTTTGTATTATTGTTATAAGATCATACTTGTCTTTGTAGGAATTTGCTATCCAGTGACATACAAAGGGTCTTATAAACAGATATTAATGTCTTAAATGCCTATATATGCATGTATATAACACATCATTTAAAATATCTTTTGATTTTCTAAATCAGCCCTGTCTTCTAGATATGTAATGTGAATCACAAGTGTAATAAAAAATTTTTTGGTAGTCACGTGTGAAAAAGTTAAAATCAGGTGAAATTTTAATGATACATTTTATTTCACTTAGATATAAAAATATTTCAACCTTTAATCAGTGTAAATTATGATTGAGATTGAGATTGTATATATTTTTTCTTATATGAAGTCCAGTATATATTTTGCCCTTGCATACTAAATTATTTCAGTCATGTCTGACTCTTTGCAACACTTTGGACTATAGCCCACCAGGCTCCTCTGTCCATGGGATTCTCCAGGCAAGAGTATTTGAGTGGGTTGCCATGCCATCCTCCAGGGGATTTTCCTGACTCAGAGATTGAACTTGCATCTTTATCTTGTGCATTGGCAGGCAGGTTCTTTACCACTAACACCACCTGGGAAGGCCATTTTACCCTTACAGAATATCTTAGTTCAGCTAAAGTGCTTGACCAGTGGCTGCCATATTGGACATCATGGTGTGAATTATGAAAGAAGTAGGGTTTCTGTAATAGAGAGGGGGCTTCCTAGGTGGCTCAGTGGGTAAAGAATCTGCCTGCAATGCAGGAGATGCAGGAAACTTGGGTTCCATCCCTGAGTTGGGAAAATCCTTTGCTATACTGACTGCAATATAGTAGTTACATTTGGGAAAGCCACCTCACCTCCCGGGCTTCCCTTGTGGCTCAGATGGTAAAGAATCTGCATGCAATGAGGGAGACCTGGGTTCCATCCCTGGTTTGGGAAGATCTCCTGGAGAAGGGCATGGCAACCCACTTCAGTATTCTTGCTTGGAGAATCCCCATGGACAGAGGAGCCTGGTGGGCTATAGTCCATAGGGTCGCAAAGAGTCAGACATGACTGAAGCGACTTAGCACTCTGTAATAGAGCCCAAGTTTTTTATAGAAACTTATGATAGTTTTGTCATCATCAGAATCCTTTGCCCCAGAAATATGGAAGGACACAAAGGACATCATGATTCCTTTAGCAGTTCTGCCAGAAGTGGTCTGTGTTAATATTGAAAGCATCTGAGTCTTTTACATATGCCATGATAGGTTATTTTGCTTTACTAAATTCATATTAATTTTCTGCTTCATATTAAAAACTCAAAAATGGTGTCTTGTCTAATGACAAATTTATCTTCTTCCTGAAGTTGTTGAAGTTCAAATATTTCAGTATAGGTTGGCCAACACTGATGATATTCAGTGGGTGAAAGTTGGCATTCCAGTGCTCCACCAGGTATATCTTCTTGATCATTAGTTATTTTGTGTTCAGAATATTGAATCTTATTTTAATGGTGAAGTGAAAGTGAAAGTTGCTCAGTCATATCCGACTCTTTACAACCCCATGGACTATACTGTCCATGGAATTCTGCCAGGCCAGAATACTGGAATGGGTAGCCATTCCCTTCTCCAGGGGATCTTCCCAACTCAGGGATTGAACCCAGGTCTCTATTTTAATGGTAGTCTGGGCAAGATCTTCCTGAAAGGTGTACCTACCACAGAGATCCAGAATACATTCCAATCAAAGACTGCTGCATTAGAGATTATTTGTAGTTGTAGATTATAATACTGCTTTTCTTTGATGGCAGGATCATTAAAATAGATTTTATGTTATTTTATTTTTTTGATACTTAGCATTGGTGTTTATTTATTTTTGCCACACCATGCAACATGTGGGATCCTAGTTCCCTACCAGGGATCGAACCTGTGACTGATGCATTGGAAGCTCTAAGTCTTAACCACTGGACCACCCTGGATCTTATAAAGAGATAAAAATGATCATGTAAAGTAGAAATTGGAGCTCCTCCTAATGACTTTGTCTTTTTAGTTATGTGTGTTTTAGCTGTGCTCTCTTGAGTGTCATTGCAGATGTTTGTCGAGTTAGTTTAGATAGGTGGTTGCGGTGGGTACTGTGAAGGAGGGAGCTATGGGGCCTGACATTGGTTAGAGCTTTATCTCCCGCAGCGGGAGATGCCGGAGCAGACGAGCAAGACATGGTGGTCTTCATCTTAAGGCTCAGCTCTTTCCTGGATCTGTTTCTCTCGTTTGTACTAATGGGTTGTCTCATCTGCTTACTTGGAACTTCTGTTCATGACATTCGTCATGAGTTTTGCAGTCCTGGCTATTGATCTCAAACCCAGCAACTCTGGTGGACTCTCTTGATTACTTCTGAATTTTTTCTGTACATTTCCTCGGAGAAGGCAATGGCACCCCACTCCAGTACTCTTGCCTGGAAAATCCCATGGACAGAGGAGCCTGGTAGGCTGCAGTCCATGGGGTCGCACAGAGTCGGACACGACTGAAGTGACTTAGCAATAGCAGCGCCTGAATTGTGAATGGTAACAGTTTTGTTTCTTTCTGATTCTTCTTCCTTTAAGTATGCTTAAGAGCATACTTAATTATATAAGTATTCTGAATTAAAATTAAGTAAAATTAATTAAATAAAAACCTTTAAGGATACTGGGTAGGATTCCAATGCAATATTGAATATAAGTAGTGGTAGTGGGTGTCCTTGCCTTCTTAACTTTAAAATGAAGAACATACCAGGGATAACATTTTGGCAAGATCTTTCAAAGTTCAAAAAGGCACATACTTAGCAAATTTGTATCTAGGGATTTATCTTTTAGCTATGTAAAGCACTTGGAACAATAAAGCAGGTGCTGAAGTATAAGCACTGGCATTACAATTGTAAAGAGTATTCACTGCAGCATTATTTGTTATGGCTGAAAACTGGAAGCAGTCTAATTAATTGCCCATCAATAAGGGACTATTTATATAAATTATAACATATGCATGCAATAGGATAGGATGGAATTGTGAAAAATAAGGACAAATCTCTGTGTACTCAGGTGGAAAAACCAGAGTGATATATTAAATGATAACAGCAAAGTACAGAATAGTGTATAAATAGTAAAGAAAAAAATAAAATGAAGAGCATATAACACATTTCATATCTGCTCATATCACCATTCAAGTGTGATTTGGGGAAAGAGTGAAAGTTCTCTTTTATTTTTATTTGTTGGTGAATTCTGTTTTGGCAAAATGATGCCCTTTATTAGAATAACTGAAATAAAAAAAGCACAGAAAACATCAAGATTCACGTAATATAGATTAAGGGAAGGATCTGGACACAGATTTTTTTTAATTGAAGTATAGCTATTTGCAATGTTATATTATTAACTTCTGATGTACAGCAAAGTGATTCTGTTATATATGTTATATGTTATAGATATATATACATTCATTTTCATATTCTTTTTGATTAAGGTTCCACAGCATATTGACTATAATTTCCTGTGCTGTACAGTAGAACCTTGTTGTTTATTCAGCCTATATATAATAGTTTGGATCTACTTTCCCAAACTCCTAGTCCCACTTCCCTACCCTTCCCTTGGCAAACACATCTCTATTGTTCTCTGCGACAGGACACATATTTTCATTGTAGGCATTATAAACTGCTTGATATCCCTGACTCCATGTCATGCATATTAGCATCATGGCTGTCATATTAGCATGTGGTTGGCGTCTTTGGAAGGCTTGTGATTTCAAAATGCAAAAATTTGAAGCTTTAAAAATTTTATAAGGCTATATTTAAATATGGGAAGGATGGAACGGCAATCAAATAAAATTATTACTATAAATTTAAAATAAAATAATTTTAAAAATAAAAATTTAAATAAAATTACTATTATGTATTTTAAACTTACCAAATTTTATTATCAATGTGATTGTTTCTCCCCTCTTTTTCTCTCTTTCCTTCTCTCTCCCTCCATCCATCTCCAACCCTTGCCTTCTCTTTTTTTGAAGTGACTTTTTAATTGAGATAAGAGCAAATTTACATGTAGTTTTAAGATGCAGTACAGAGGTATTCCTTATATATAGTGCCTAGTTTTCCCAACTGGTAGCATTTTGGAAAATTTCATGCATGATCACAACCAGGGTATTTACACTGATAACAAGGCACCAATTTGACTCAAATTTTCTCAATTTTATTTGTACTTATGTGTGTATATATGCATGTTTTGGTATAAATTCTATGCAATTTAATCACCTGTGTAGGTTGAGGTGATTAAATTTTATCAAATACCTTTACCACATCTGTTGAAGTAATCAGATTTTTTCTTTATTCTCTTATAATGTGGTGAGTTGCATTACCAGGGTTTTCCCCCTGAACCCCAGTTGTATTGAGATATAATTGACATATAACAGTATAAGTCTAAGGACAACATAAAGATTTGATATTTATGTATATTGAGAAATGATCACCACAGTAAGTTTAGTTAACACTGATCACCTGGCATAGTTACAAAACTTTTTCTTGTGATGGAAACTATAAAAACTATTCTTTTAGCAACTTTCAACTTTACAGTTCAGTATTGTTGACTATGGTCATCTTGTTGTATATCATATCTCCAGAATGGATTTATCTTATAATCGGAATTTGTATCACTGGATCTCCTTCATTACTAGAGTTTTAAATTTTGATAATCTCCACACAACTTGGAACAATATTTCTGCCCTCTCTCTACATCAAGTCTTGGATTCTTCTATTTCCCGGTTCTTATCTTGGAGAATATAATCACAGTTGAACCTATACACGTTTGTCAGCGTGGAGCTTTCCAGGTCATTGAAAGTGAAAGTGAAGTCGCTCAGTCGTGTCCGACTCTTTGCGACCCGTGGACTGTAGCCTACCAAGCTCCTCCGTCCATGGGATTCTCCAGGCAAGAATACTGGAGTGGGTTGCCATTTCCTTCTCCAGGGGATCTTCCTGACCCAGGGATCGAACCCACGTCTCCCACATTGCAGGTAGACGCTTTAACCTCTGCACCACCAGGGAAGCCCTTACATACAAGAATCCAAGAACTAACATCAAAGATTTCAAGGGAGGAAAGGAAGCCAGGTTGAAAGAAGAAGGGGGAGAGGCGGGAGAGGGGGGTGAAAGGGGTGGCCTTACAGATGTCTCCTGCCACCTACAGATGCCCAGGCATTATGGGACTTTTCCTTGGGCCTCCAGAGAAGGGAGGACTGGAACTCAGCCCTACCAGAATCAGACCAGACCAGAGGCAGAATTCGAGTTCTTTGCCAAGAGGAGGTGATCAGTCTCCCATCCTCAGCTCAGGCTGAGGGCCCTTTGACCAAATTCCTGCATCCAGGACTGGGGGACTAGAAAAACAGGGAAGGATAGGAAGGGTTAAGGAGAGGAAAGAGAGAGGGAAGGGGAGAGAAGTCAATAAAGTCTCTTGTTCCTTACCGGTTGGGGTATTCTGGCCAGTTGTCCGTGTCAGGAGGAGACCAGGGACAAAAGGGTCCCAGTTGCGGCTGCTGGGTCTGGTCCATTGGCAGGCAAGCTGGCTCCTGAGTACCCCGAGTGGTCAGGATGTCAGTTTCAGCAAAGAAGAGTCCCCGCCAGAGTCACCATTTGTTGTAGGAAGAGGGACACCTTCCAGGGCCTGAAACTGGGCTCTTGTCTAACACTCAGAAATGAATTGTCCGAGGAGACACGTGCTGACAAAGCAAGAGATTTTATTGGGAAAGGGCACCCGGTGGAGAACAGTAGGGTAAGGGAACCCGTTGGCAGCCTGTAAACTAGCCTTTCTGGGTCAAAAGTCTGCTCCTGTCTCACTCACCTCTGGTGGATGGTTGGGTAGGTATATGTGTGATCTGATGGAAAATAAGATTGCTCAGGGTTGGGCTGTTGTCGGGGCTTTGGATGTGTATACTGTAATTGTCTAGTTATTAGCACTTGTATCTTATGACGTTGTCTCCATCATCCCTATGGGTGATACGATAGTATTTATTTATTTATTTAGTTTTTGGCTGCACTGGGTCCTTGTTGTGGCATGTGGGTTCTTAGTTGTGGCAAGGGAGATCTAGTTTCCTGACCAGGGATTGAACAGGGCCCTCTGCATTGGGAGTGTAGATTCTTAACCCCTGGACTGCCAGGGATGTCCCAATAGTCTTTTTAAAGTATATTTGTTCTTTTACTAGTGAATCTGGTGAAAACCTAATCTAGTCAATGCATCATGTTTTAATAGGGCCCATTATATTGGGAGACAGTATAGTGTTTAAATGTGCCAGTTTCCTTTTCATAGACCTGGATCTGCCTCTTAGTGTTTTTATTTGAGCATGTTTCTGAAACTGTGCTTTAGGTTTCTGACTATAAAGTGAAGATAATAATTTTTAACTGACAGGTTAAAAGAATTTCAGCATTGTATATAAATATTTAAATATATTTAACACAATGCCAGATATTAAGTAAATATTCAGTGGATGGTAGCCATTATTTCTCTTCCTTTTGCTTTTTATATTCCAGAGCAGTGTAACCCATGTGTCTGAGGTTCCTGCAAATAGTGTCCTCTTTAGCTCCCCTGCTCATCCTTCAGCTGTTAACTCAAGTAACACTTTCTCAGGACATTTTCCCTGATACTCCAGACTAACTCATGCACTCTGCTCCTCGACATCATAGCCTGCCTCTCTGGTCATAACCACATGCCTGGGTGTGAGATTTTTAAATTACTTCTGACTTCCTCTACCACACTGGAAGTTCCATGAGAGCTGTCTACTCTTGCCTCCCCCTTACTATATGCTTGACACTTAGGAAGCAGCCAATACGTTATTATTGAACCAGAAGACATCAGACCCAGCCCCCTTCCTGTACAGTGGTGAGGACCGCAGCCTGGGAGGTGAGGTGTGTGTGTGTGCTTTGTTGCTCAGTCGTGTCCAACTGAGCCTATAGACCGTATAGACTGTGACCCTGTAGACCATAGCCTGCCAGGCTCCTCTGCCCATGGGGATTCTCCAGGCATACTGAAGTGGGTTGCCATGCTCTCCTCCAGGGGATCTTCCCAACCCAGGGACGGAACCCAGGTCTCCCACATTGCAGGCAGATTCTTTACCATCTGAGCCACCAGGGAAGCCAGGAGGAGGTGGCTTTCCCAAATGTAGCCACTGTACTGCAGTCAGTACGGCACTGTAGGGTGGTGAGAGAGTCCTATGCTTAGACCTTAGCAGGTGCATAGCGCCAGGAGTTCAAATCCACTCCTACGGTGGGAGATGGTATTGGGGGGTTAATAGTGGGTTTTTATAGTGGGGATTGTGAAGGCCATCTGAGGGGGCATCAGAAATCTAAAGTTAGCAGTAAAGTCCCATGGGAGAGGCCCGGTAGTATCAGTAGAGCTTCCAGCCTGGCTCAGACAAGTGCTCGCCAACTGTCTGTCTAGCCTTCTCTGGTGGTTTTTATTGGATTGCCCACATGTGCAGTGGCTCTCACTCAAGGGTGTCTTAATGGAGCTGTTTGGCTTCTGCCACCGAATGGTTCCAATTCTAGAGCACTGGTATTTGGTTTTAGAATGCGCTGTGTGGTGGCCAAGCCAAGATTAGTGGCGTCCCCTGACTCCCAGTCCAGCGACTTTCTTTTTCCACTACATCAGTCTGACCTTTTTAACAACAATGTGCCCAATACGAGGGCAAACCCATGACCCAGAGATTAAGTGTCTCAGACCCTACAAGTGAGCCTGGCAGGCAGCACAGGCAGGAGTGCTTCCTTCCTTTCCCTGCATCCTGCTTGCCCAAATACACACTTTTAAGATATCAGTGTCTCTTTACTCTTTCACACACTTGACAAAGTCTGATCAGGACTTGGCCTTCTCTCCATCTGCTGGGATTTATTTTGTTTTATTCTGAAGTGTAAACTATCGTGTCCTAAGTCATCAGAGGCTGTTTATTGAGCACCCCAGGGAGCATGGCTGTGAACTTGATCCTGGGCCATGTAATGGTCCCATCTTGGGTGGGATCTTCGTCACCTAAAAATACTTGAGCAAGGATATAAATATCCATGAGCTCTGGGAGCCTACAGAGGCCACAGTTCCTGTGCCAGCACGGACGTAAAACATCATTCACTTCAGTGTCAGCACTCTGACACACTGATGGCATTCACACAAGTCTGGACAATTTATCTTTTAGTAGACCAAATGTGGCACATGTGTGAAAATATCCCTGTTTCACAAGAAATGAAATCAAACACAGTGGAGTGGGTTCACTTAGTTCTTTAGTAGGAGGCTCCTTCAAAATTCATCCAACTTTCCATGACCTCTTTACGTGGATGACTTAGGGTATATTAACTCTTTATGAAAGTGAAAGTGAAGCCGCTCTTTCGTGTCCGACTCTTTGTGACCCCGTGGACTGTAGCTCTCCAGGCTCCTCCGTCCATGGGATTCTCCAGGCAAGAATACTGGAGTGGGTTGCCATTTTCTTCTCCAGGGGATCTTCCCCACCCAGGGATCGAACCCAGGTCTCCCACATTGCAGGCAGACGCTTTAACTTCTGAGCCACCAGGTATTTTATAATTATGTGCAAAATTTTGTATGTAAGTGCACATGTGTATATTTCTCTCAAGAAATATGCACCCTTCATCTGACTTTTAATGGGATCAATCTCACGAAAAGGTGAGAATCATTGAATTAGACCAGGGTTAGTCAGCATATCATTTGACCTGTTATTGTCCCAAACCCTGTTTACTCACATGGATAGTCTACAGTGTTGTGTAAGCAGGGCTACATTGAAAAATCACTCTCTTGCAAGAAAGTGAAGAAACACTTAAATGCCCTAATATTTTTTAATCTTATTCTGAAACCATTTGCTTTATCCTGAGATGGAAGAAAGAGATACTATTCATTTAATCATACTTTCATTCTGGACGAGGGAGTCAGTCTAGTCTTTACACCTACCAGTGTTTTCACATCTTTAAGAGGTAGACTTAAATTTGTCCCAGCTACTATTTCTCAGTTTAGACTGAGCCAGTGTTGGAGACATCTTTTCCCCTCTGGCAGCCACCCTGACTTCTCGGTCCTGTAAATCCCACTCTTGGCTTTGCCCCATTCTCCTATTGTGTTTGGCACTTCTGACACCCATTCACTGGCTAGCCCTTTAACAGTTGGCTCTGCTCTTGGGTGAAGCTCACACTCTTTCCTTGATGTTGTAGTTGTTTAAATCAAAATATACATGAATTTCTAGATTGCGTACAATGAAAAAAGACCCACACTGAATTAAAAATAAATTCATGGTACTCTTAAGATAAACATGAGTCTCCCATTCTGCTCTACTCCACTCCTGACACTCATTCTTTGGAGGCCATAATTCTTAATGCTTTTATTGGTCCCTGCTGTTTCCCTTTATATTTCTAAATTAGCTTATTTATATTGATGTTTTTAATATTAAAATTTTTGATATTATGTTGCAGTTTCCTAAAATGGAATAAGATTTAACTCCTTTATACACTTTTCCTCTACCAATACTACCCATCTTACCAGTATTTTATGACATAATTTTTAGTTAAAGGTATAGTCACAGAATAAAATCTGAAGAAAGACTAAAAAATAGAACTTTTATTATTATGACATACATATATGTGTATATAAATATGTATGTATTTACAACAGAATCATGTAGTATTCTATGATTATATTTCCTTTCCTATGTAGCTTTTTGTTTTTTTCTGGAGTTAGTAATTTCCTTGTTTTTTTATTTGCTTCCATGTAATTCTCACTATTTCATTCTCATTCCTTCAGTCAAAATTTTTAGAAAATGATGTTTCTTTTTTTTCCTATTGTCTTCTTGCTCTAGTTTAGAGTAACAGCTTTCTTTAACATCAAACTTTAGTTCTCTCCTGTACCAGATCCTTCTTTTTCTTAGATACCACATCTCCTCCTTTGTTGAATTTCAACTTGGTTTTGAAGGACAAACAGAGTATGAGTGGAAAAACTTTTCACACCTTGCATGCAATCAGAAAACACTTTTTATTGTTATATTTAATTGATTACTTATCTGGATATAAAATTATAGTTTGAAGATTATTTTCTCTTAAAATTTTGGGGTCATTGCTCTATTTTTTTTTTTCAGTTTTTGGTATTACCATTCTGATTATTTATCTCTTTCATACTATTTTCTTTTTCTCTACTTCTAGAAGCATTTAGTACTTTCTCTGTATCATTGGTTGAATCAGTTAGGATCCAGTCAGGAAAACAGTCTACACAAGGTATTTCAACAGAAGGAATTTAATAGGAGAAGCTAACTTTAAGGTATAAGAAAAGCTAAGATGCCAAATAGAAGAGTAAGGCAAGCCAGCAATTGGCAATAGCAAAGAGCCATTACTGCTTCTAGAGCTAGAAGGCTCAGAGAAAAGACAGTTTTACCAGGAACTCCAGAGTTAAGGCTGCTCATGAGAGCTAGAGGCAGGGAAGAAGCATAGCCCTGCCAGAGAGGCTATCTAAGGCAAAGCGAGAGGGGGCACTCTCCTGGCATTTCCCTCCTTTCTGGCTCTTTTACCAGTGCTTCTTGGTGGCATCTTCATGCAAAGATGGGCTTGATAAAGGACAGAAATGGTATGGACCTAACAGAAGCAGAAGATATTAAGAAGAGATGGCAAGAATACACAGAAGAACTGTACAAAAAAGATCTTCACGACCCAGATAATCACAATGGTGTGATCACTCACCTAGAGCCAGACATCCTGGAATGTGAAGTCAAGTGGGCCTTAGAAAGCATCACTACGAACAAAGCTAGTGGAGGTGATGGAACTCCAGTTGAGCTATTTCAAATCCTGAAAGATGATGCTGTGAAAGTGCTGCACTCAATATGCCAGCAAATTTAGAAAACTCAGCAGTGGCCACAGGACTGGAAAAGGTCAGTTTTCATTCCAATTCCAAAGAAAGGTAATGCCAAAGAATGCTCAAACTACCACACAACTGCACTCATCTCACATGCTAGTAAAGTAATGCTCAAAATTCTCCAAGCCAGGCTTCAGCAATACATGAACTGTGAACTTCCAGATGTTTAAGCTTGTTTTAGGAAAGGCAGAGGAACCAGAGATCAAATTGCCAACATCCGCTGGATCATGGAAAAAGCAAGAGAGTTCCAGAAAAACATCTATTTCTGCTTTATTGACTATGCCAAAGCCTTTGACTGTGTGGATCACCATAAACTGTGGAAAATTCTGAAAGAGATGGAAATACCAGACCACCTGACCTGCCTCTTGAGAAACCTATATGCAGGTCAGGAAGCAACAGTTAGAACTGGACATGGAACAACAGAACAACAGACTGGTTCCAAATAGGAAAAGGAGTACATCAAGGCTGTATATTGTCAGCCTGCTTATTTAACTTGTATGCAGAGTATGTCATGAGAAACGCTGGACTGGAAGAAGCACAAGCTGGAATCAAGATTACTGGGAGAAATATCAATAACCTCAGATATGCAGATGACACTACCCTTATGGCAGAAAGTGAAGAGGAACTAAAAAGCCTCTTAATAAAAGTGAAAGTGGAGAGTGAAAAAGTTGGCTTAAAGCTCAACATTCAGAAAACGAAGATCATGGCATCTGGTCCCATTACTCCATGGGAAATAGATGGGGAAACAGTGGAAACAGTGTCAGACTTTATTTTTCTGGGCTCCAAAATCACTGCAGATGGTGAGTGCAGCCCTGAAATTAAAAGACGCTTACTCCTTGGAAGAAAAGTTATGACCAACCTAGATAGCATATTAAAAAGCGCAAATGTTACTTTGCCAACAAAGGTCCATCTCTTCCAGGCTATGGTTTTTTCCAGTGGTCATGTGTGGATGTGAGAGTTGGACTGTGAAAAAAGCTGAGGGCCGAAGAATTGATGCTTTTGAACTGTGGTGTTGGAGAAGACTCTTGAGAGTCCCTTGGACTGCAAGGAGATCCAACCAGTGCATCCTAAAGGAGACCAGACCTTCCTTGGAAGGACTGATGCTAAAGCTGAAACTCCAATACTTTGGCCACCTCATGCCAAGAGTCAACTCATTGGAAAAGACCCTGATGCTGGGAGAGATTGAGGGCAGGAGGAGAAGGGGACGACAGAGGATGAGATGGTTGGATGGCATCACTGACTCGATGCACATGAGTTTGGGTGAACTCCGGGAGTTGGTGATGTACAGGGAGGCCTGGCGTGCTGTGATTCATGGGGTTGCAAAGAGTCGGACACGACTGAGCGACTGAACTGAACTGAACTTTTTGGCTGAATGAACCAAAAATAAGCTGACAGGAAAATGCAGCCTGGACAAATCACCTTTCTATGACATAGAATAGAGCAAACAGATGTAGGGAGGGAAATGAATTGGAGATCTAATAGGTAGACTGTTGGCTCACTGGTGTTCTGAAATTTCACAATGGTGAGTTTTGGTGTGGGTCTTTATAAATCTGTACTAATCACTTTGTTTGCTCTTTCTGAAAAATTTTAAAGTTGGATGTCAGGTCTCCTCAGTTGATTATTTAATTTTCTCTTTTATTTTTCAACTCTGCCAATTTCTTTTATTTTCTGAGATTACCACAAATTTATCTTCCAATCTGTCTATTGAATTTTTAATTTTTGCTATCCAAATTTTAATTTACAAGATCTCTTTTTCTTTCTGAGTGCCAATACACTGACCTTGTTTCCTGGATGCAATATCTTTTTTTCCTGAGTATACCCTTTCATCATTTCAAGAATATACTTTCACATTTTAACTTACCTAAAGTTGGGATTCATTTTATAATTGGTGGGCTGTCACAGTTTTTTCTGTCTAAGGGCACATAGGAGAAGGAAATGGCAACCCACTCCAGTGTTCTTGCCTGGAGAATCCCAGGGACGGAAGAGCCTGGTGGGCTGCCATCTATTGGGTCGCACAGAGTTGTACATGACTGAAGCGAGTTAGCAGCAGCAGCAGCAGCAGCAGCAGCAGCAGCAGCAGCAGCAGCAAGGGCACATAAAACAAAGGTGCTTCGTGTAATTGCAGGCACTTCATATTTGTTGCTATTTTTAAAAAGTTTTATTTCCTGCATTGCCCGTTTCTTTCAAGTTCTTTTAAAAATATTAATTTTGATTTCTTTCTATGTTGTATTATAAGCTTTTCTTAAACTGTTGGTAATCCTTATCTAAGTTCTGTGTGTATGGGAACTTGTCTAGTGGTAGATTTTAATGTAGGGTAATAAGATGTCAAGTTGGCATTTTCAAAAAGTCATCTCACATATGATTATGTGGAGGTTGTTTCTCTTAGGCTGGTCTGTTTCAATAAATAATTGTTCTCCAAATATCTTCTTGAGAGTCATAAAGCTGCCATACATTCTGGCAGCCTACAAAGGGGGGACTCTTACCTTTAGGAGTGAGAGCTTTTCACTGTGATTATACCCTCCTGGTCAGACATTCTTTGCATCAACATTTGGGAGTAGGGGATCTGACATTTAAATGTTCTTTGTACAGAATTTCAACTAGTCCCGGTATTTCCCACCCCACTGCATCCCTGCCTCCAGAGGTAACTAGTGTCTCCAACTCTAGAACCTCTAGACTGGAGTTCCTTGCTTCTGGTTGGAGTTCCCTCTCATGCTCCCCCACACACTTGGATTTAAGTTTCTCAGGTCTGTTGAGTTACTTACCCCTTTCCAACTTTCAAAATTTTATCAACTCTCCTCATCCTTCCTATATTCTTTGAACTTGTAAATTTACATCCTAAAAATTTCATTGTCATTTTAGTGGGGATTTTGCAGGGAATGTATGGTTAAGTGGTTGTGACCACCAGCAGTCTCTCTGGATGGTTAAATTTCAGCACCATGCAAGTAGGCAGAGACAGTGGTGCCATCCTATTTATTTTTGGGAGTGGTGGCCCTTGTGATAATCTCGTTATACTCAAAGCAAAGAAGGGAGGGGAAAAGAGAGAGTGTGTTTGAGAGAGGGAGTTAGTGTATTTCTTTTGGTCCAGAATGCCCTTGTTCCTTTAGAAATCCTCTTTTGGTTATAGTTTCTCTTCTAGTGGCTACTTAATCCTGATTTATTAGCTCAGTGCTTACTTTCTTACCCTCACAGTTATGCCTCTCCTCTCTGATTCTTGAGAAGCAACTATACAGAGGTAACATCCATTAACAATAATACATACTCACTAAGAAAAGGGCTCTTCTTTTCCAGTTTTGTCATACTGATGTAGGAAGACTTCATTTTACTTTGTGTTCAGGAACGTTTCCTCTAATATAGCTCTTGTGCCAGTTTCATTTGAAAAAGGAACATAGATAAGAATGTCGTCTAGGAATCCTGATGCCAGCACAAGTAGAAGTCTAAGTTTTAAAGTAGATTTTTAAAAAGCTAAGTTGGCTGACTTTTAAGGTTAAGAAATGGGATATTTACATAAAATACCCTGTTTGTGTCCTGGTGGGTTATTTGCAACTTATCACGATGCAGTGGTAGCAGTTTTACACCTTTCACAGAATCAGAAAAAAGTTGAAAACATTGGAAGACATGGACTTGTTTAGAGGGTTTCAACTTGGGATTCAGTCATCTTCCAATGTAGCCTTGGGTAGTAGAGACCATCTCCTCTGAACAGAGTATGTTGGGCTTCCCTGGTGGCTTAGACGGTAAAGAATCTGCCTGCAATGCAGGAGACCTGGGTTCGATCCCTGGGTTGGGAAGATCCCCTGGAGGAGACCATGGCAATCTAGTCCAGTATTCTTACCTGGAAGTATCCCCATGGACAGAGGAGCCTGGCAGGCTACAGTCCATGGGGTCCCAAAGAGTTGGACACGACTAAGCACAGTACCCTGCTGCTGCTGCTGCTGCTGCTAAGTCACTTCAGTCGTGTCCGACTCTGTGTGACCCCATAGACGGCAGCCCACCAGGCTCCCCCGTCCCTGGGATTCTCCAGGCAAGAACACTGGAGTGGGTTGCCATTTCCTTCTCCAATGCATGAAAGTGGAAAGTGAAAGTGAAGTCGGTCAGTCGTGTCTGCCTCTTAGAGACCCCATGGACTGCAGCCCACCAGGCTCCTCCATCTGTGGGATTTTCCAGGCAAGAGTACTGGAGTGGGTTGCCATTGCCTTCTCTGAAGCACAGTACCCTAGTGATCTCCAGTGTTGCAGGCAGCATTGTTTTAGACCCAGAGGCAATCCAGCTGGGAAAGGAGCTGTAGGAGAAAAGGCTGACCCTGGACTTGGGCTGAGAAAGCCCTTGGCTTGGTCTCTTTAGTTCTTGGGGCTTCCTCTGTTGTAGAGATTTGGGGCCACCATCTCAAGGCACTTTCCCATTCCTAGGTTTCTCTTATTATATGTACAGAGTGTTTTTCTAACTTCAGTGTTAATTCAGAGGTTGTACTTCATTGTCACTATCTGGGTATGGAATTATTACAGTAAAGCATTCTGCTGCTTATAACATTACATCATAAAAGTTTCTTGGAGATTTTCATTACTCCAACTTTAAAATACAAATGATCAACTTCTCTTCAGCTCCAAACTGGTCATCATTCTGCAGTCTGAAACCATTTGTATGTGCAAAACTCATCTTTGTATACAAAAATTAAGTAATTGCAATGTTCTGCATCCAATTTGCATTTGCAAGGATCCAGCTACAAGTTTAGTTTTGCAAAGACAAAATTAGAGCCTAGATTTTAAGAGTGGATTAAAAGCTTTTTTTTTTTTCCTTAAGTATTTTTCCAATTAATCTCAGAGATGGTTTTTTGATGCTGTTGTCAAAGAAAGGTGTTGTAGTCATAGAGAAAGTGCAAAGTCCATTTATTAATGAAATAATGCTGCATCCTTGGTTCTCTGGTTTTCACATTCAGTTTCTTACTTCTTAATGCAAGCTGTTTTTGACTTGGGATAGAATCTGGTAAATGCTGTTTTTATTTCTAACCAGGTATTCTGAGCAGGAGGTGATTTTATAATCTTGGATATTTGCTCGTTTGAGGTTAGCAGGCCACCCATAGCTTGTTTGTTCTCCTTATTTAAAAGTTGAAAATGTAACTAATTAAACAAATATTCTGGCCATGTCCGATGGCACAGCAGTATTGTTAGGGAGGTAGGATGTGTACTGGGCAATCCCTCTCTCCCAGGTCTCCCTCTGGCACTAAGAAAAGAAATGGGGGCCTGAAGTCTATACCTTATCTAGCCACAGTATTCGAACAGAGATAGGGTTTAATAAATCATTGTTTAGATAGGCGAAGCATTGCATTTTGGAAAGTCCAAGATGTTGAATAGTACACATGTTATTTCCTTCAATGAGAGGAAAGCCCAGCAGTAAATCTGTCTAATCCAGCTTGTGTTTTGACCCTGGTTTTGCAGAGGCAGTGTGGGAGGTGACATTAGTTGAGAAGTTATCAGTTCAGCAGTAAAATCTTGGCTGGGCCTTTCCCCTCCTCTTGTCTTAAAGTGAAAGTGTTAGTTGCTCAGTCGTGTCCCACCACCAGGCTCCTTTGTTCATGAAATTCTCCAGGCAAGAACACTGGAGTAGGTAGCCATTCCCTTCTCCAGGGGATCTTCCTGATCTAGGGATTGAACCCCGGTCTCCTGCATTGCAGGAAGATTCTTTAAGATCTGAGCCACCAGGGAAGCCCTCTCCTCTTGTCTTGTATAGTATTAATTGGAACTGAATACTTTCACTGAGGGCTTCCCAGGTGGTGTTAGTGGTAAAGAACCCACCTGCCAATACAAGAGATACAAGAGACTCGGGTTTGATCTCTGGGTCGGGAAGATCCCCTGGAGAAGGGCATGGCAACCCACTCCAGTATTCTTGCCTGGAGAATCCCCATGGACAGAGGAGCCTGTTGGGCTATAGTCTATAGGGTCTCACAGACTCAGACATGATTGAAGCGACTTAGCTGGCATGCATGCACACACTCTCACTGAAATTTCCAGTTAGCTCTTCAGTAAAACCAATGAAAGAAGGAAAAAAAAAAATAATGCAGCCAAGGCAAGCAGGATCTGTCCCACTTCTGGTGAGAGTGTGCACAGGCCGCTTTTGTGTCTACTGGGGCTGCCTCAGAATAGAGGATCTGCCCCACACTACCCTGCCCTGTGCCCTCACCCTCTTCCTTTCAAGTCAGCCGGAGAATAATTTGTCCAAATGAAAAGACCCTTTCAGGCATTGGAGGAGGGCTTTGCTAATTGTATTTGAAAGAATAAGAGCAAACCACAAGCTGACTTTTAACAACAGAAAAATAATGTGTTCACATGCCAACATATCAATAAGATTAGTTTTATTAGAAAAATTTAATCAGGCAGAATAAGGATGCCAAGAGGAATGGCTTATTAAAAGCCATTCTCTTTTTTCTTCTAGCTAAAGAAATTATCAGTCGACTTTGAAAACACATTTGAATAAAGATGTCCTAAAATCTAAAAAAAAAAAAATCACTTTTTTTCCTTGACATAAAAGAGAAAATGCTTTAAAATTGTCTTTCTGTAATTTTAAATAGCTTTAGTTGTGCTACTAAATATAAGAATACTAAAATATTAGAATTGGAATATTAAAAAAAGTTGGGACTCTCCTGGCTAAAGTATTTTTATTTGATTGTAAATAGGCATTCATCTGCTTGTGATTCCCACATATTGGCAGATGTGGATCTATTCATTGTTGTTGAACTGGTGCAATTGGCAAATGTTCAAGGAAGCTCCACAGCACCTAGGAGAAATGGTTTTTCCACGCAGTAGGCTTCATTTGGACCTGTCAAGTGACAATCACTGCATTTTGTTTTTGTTTTTTACTGTTATGTGCAGTGATGCAATTTTAGTTAAAAAGGTATTTTGCAATAATGGTGACAACATACTCAAATATGCACAACTAAAATAGCAATGCCGTGTGGAAATATGTTTCACAATGAAGGCCAAGCTGCTTTCCTTTTTTTTTTTTTCCTGAATTGTCACTGAATGAAGGGCCAAACTCTTTAAAGTGGAAGCACATTCTTCTTTTTTTTAATTTAAAAAATTCTTTCTATTTAATTGAAGGATAACTGCTTTACAATATTGTATTGGTTTCAGCCGTACATCAGCAGAAGCACATTCTTTCTAGAAGAGTTGAATCACTTAAACTATGGACTAGAGACACATTGCTAGTTCAGTTTCCAGAAAGAACATATATTGGTGTGAACCATTGTACCCATTAGTGAAGAAGCACGGAGGCAAAACTGTAGGGGAAGAAAGCTCAGATTTCTGTTTTCTGGCTTTCTCTTCCCTTTTGATGTCTCTGTGCTCTGGTGGGGCCTCAGGGCCCCAGCGTCCCCCTTTCTCTACTTGGTGAGAAACTCATTTCCACACAGATATTGAGGGGTCAGTAGATTAGCTTTATTACCAGGATATTTCATTTAAAAGAGGAAGCTGGAAAAGGAAGACAACGTAAATGAATCTAAAGGTGATATTTTGCTTTTGGGTGGAGGAGATGAGCAAGTCTTTCAGATGCCAGGGGTTAGTTTTTCTACAAGAGAACTCTACTCGGGAAACATTTCTTTAGTCAGGCCACCCTGTGGCTGGAGCGATGTGGTGTTTTCTGAACATTAACTCATTTACACGAAGCTTAGCATTTTACTGATAGAGCAGCAAAGTACCGCATTTCACATAACTTGACAGGAATCAGGAAGGAATCTCATGTGTTCAGCCTTGCAACATGCAAGATGGGAGGCCAACAGGCCCCTGTCAGTTTCGCTCGCCGCTGTACCGACAGAGGACTCTGGTGTTTGATGCTGGCAGCAGCCACAGGTTCTGGAAGCCCTTGGGCAGAGTCGGTTTGTAAGGCCTGGCTACGGATGCTGCTGTCTGTGTTTGTGGATGTGGCGGAGGAGTTCAAGGTCGTGGTTCAGTAAATGTTCATTGATGGGCATAAAACAATGGATGACCCCGGGGCATGCCAGCTTGTGTGCCCAAGACTTTAATCTGTGAAATGAAGAAAACCACACCGAGTTGCTCTTGGACATTGTGAAAGATGACTGTAAAAGGGTTTTAGAAGCTTAAGCTTTTGAGTGATGGTATCCAAAGAAAACAGACCCAACCGCAGAGAGCAGAGCGTCCCCATGGCCCTGTAAGCAGTGTTCAGTAGCAGTGTTGAGTGCCATCCTTTTTGGGTCCAGCCAAAAGAGAGGAACTAGAATAACATTGCTGGGGGCTCAACCCTCATTCTGGTTATGAAATTTGAAAGTGGCTTAAGTGTAGGAAATTATTTTGGATTAGTCTTTATCATCTGATATCCCCCTGGAGAGAAATTACTTCATTTTATAAGGTTTTAAAAATCTTGCTTCCACAGGCTGCAATTTAGAGGTAGGGATTTTGCGTGCATGCTCAGTCATGTCTGACTCTTTGCAACCCTTGGACTGTACCTGCCAGGCTCCTCTGTCCATGGGATTCTCCAGGAAAGAATACTGGAGTGGATTGCCACCTCCTCCTCCAGGGGATCTTCCCAAGGTAGGGAGGAAGTGAGCAAAGGATTTTGTGTGTGTTTGTATAATGAACAGTTTAACAATTGGCATAAATTTGGGACTTGTGTTATTTATTTCCTTTGCCCAGTTATCTCTGTTTGGGATAATTACTAAATCACTACAGTCAGCCAGTTGTGTTTTCATCTTATCCTTAAGATCTTAAAGAGATTTCTTTTTTTTTTTTTAAGTAAATAGTCCTACATCAAATTGGCACTCTAATTTGCCCACTGTTGCCCTACAAATCATAGTCATTTCAATTTGGGGCCATTTTTTTCTTTTTGTAACTCGGCAGTGACTGAAATCTACTCAACAGTATGTTTATGGTAAACATATGTCAAGAATTCCTTGGGGAGGATAGATTTCAGATATAGCTCATATGCTATCTATATGCACATGCATTTTTGTTGATCACTTGATCCTGCTTATTACCAGCATACAGTTAAGCCTGCAGATGGTTGTTGATTGAATGCCCACCACTGCACACTTACTGAGCGCTTCCTTCAGGCAAGGCACCGTGTCCTGTGAAGACAGTTCAGCACTTGTGTGGGTGGCTCTTGAAGGATGGGTAAGAAGAGGTGGTACAGAAGAGCTTCCTCAGAGAGACCAATAAAGAGAATCCCAGCTTAGAAATAGGATGCAGTAGAAGGCAATGGCACCCCACTCCAGTACTCTTGCCTGGCAAATCCCATGGACGGAGGAGCCTGGTAGGCTGCAGTCCATGGGGTCGCGAAGAGTCGGATACGACTGAGCAATTTCACTTTCACTTTTCACTTTCATGCATTGGAGAAGGAAATGGCAACCCACTCCAGTGTTCTTGCTTGGAGAATCCCAGGGACGGGGGAGTCTGGTGGGCTGCAGTCCATAGCGTTGCAAAGAGTTGGACATGACTGAGCGACTTCACTTTCATTTTTCACTTTCATGCATTGGAGAAGGAAATGGCAACCCACTCCAGTGTTCTTGCCTGGAGAATCCCAGGGACGGGGGAGCCTGGTGGGCTGCCGTCTATGGGGTACACAGAGTCGGACACGACTGAAGCATCTTGGCAGCAGCAGCAGCAGCAGCAGCAGACACATCTAGGGAATAGCAAGCAAAATCACCTGGCTTGAATGGGGGGATTTTGTCGAGGAGGGTGTTTGGAAAGGTCTTTCTTCTTTGAAAGTTGCTCCTCCCTTGGCTGCCAAAACATCACCATGTCTAAGTGGTCTGCCTATGTTGTAGACCTTCCTGGTCTCCTCTCTCTTTCATGACTCTTCTTTTCCACTTGCTCCACAAATATTCATGTTTCCTACGTTCTTCCCTTGGCTCTTTTATCTCTCAAAACTTTCTGGGCAGCACATCTACTCACCTGAATGAGATGCTCATCTCGATGTGGATAACACCTACATTTCTGTCTCCAGCTCCAGCCTCCCTCGGAGTGGCAGGCATGCAGTTCCAGTTGCCCATTGGCACCTCTGCCTGAATAATACTGTGTCTGTCTCATCCTTTCATTCAGAATTGCTCCATTCTGAGCTCTGCTGAACCAAGTGTAGAAGGGGAGTCAAACAGGATGGAAGTTTGAATTCAAAGAATCTGTTCTGGACACAGAAAAAAGTAGAGACTGTAGTCAAAAAGAGATTTTCAAGAATTTTGGAAGTGGAACTGTACTAGGTGATGATGAGACCTAGGGTTTTGCTGCTCAAAGGGCGGTCTGTGCACCAGTGCATCAGCATAACCTAGGAGACTGCAGAAATGAGGAGCCCCGGCGCTCCGTCCCTCAGACCTATTGAACCAGAATCTGCATTTGAGCAAGATTCACAGGTGAGCTGCATGCACAGTTCTGAGAAAGTTTGTTCTAGGGTATGTGCCTGAGAGTGAACTGAGGAAGTTCAGTGGAGTAGAAATTGATCAAATAGTGGCAGTCAGGGAACCCAGAGGCTACAATATTGAACGAATGGATAAAGCACAGGGACATTGAAATGGTTCGGTATGATCGCAATAATGTGGGTGGAGGGGAAGAATTTGAGCTGACTGCCAGTCTCCTCAATGTATTCATTATGCCCCGGAGTGAGGGAGAGTCCTTGCATCGGATGACAGTGATATTTGATGTGGGATTTTTGACATCTTAGTTCATGGAGAACAGAGCCTCTGATTAGGATCTTTCCCCTTTCAAGTTCTGTTGCTGTTGCTCAGTCACTGTGTTGTCTCTGACTCTTGCAAACCCCTGGACCGTAGCCTGCCAGGCCTCTCTGTCCATGGGATGGCCCAGGCAAGAATGCTGGAGTGGGTTGCCATTTTCTTCTCCAGGGGATCTTCCTGACCCAGGGATTGAACCTCTGTCTCCTTCTTGGCAGGTGGATTCTTTACCACTGAGCCAGCAGGGAAGCCCCTTTAAGTTCTGTGCTTCAGGGCTTAAAAAATATAGCAAGTCCTTAGATAATGGTGAATTGGCTTTACAAGCATTGGGCTTATACAAATTAAACCCTTTGATCAATTTACTTTTTTAAATTTTTTTTAAAGCAACCCTGGAGCTTTAACAATCTGGTATCCAACATCACCATCCCTCCTACTTTTGATTCTGTTTTCCTGACAGTTAATTGAAAACATGTTTGCTGGGGCAAATTTTTTCTTTCTTTTATTCTCTCTCCTGATACACATGAAACATCTTGAAAATCTTATACGTATTAGAGAACTCATATTGGTGCTCTATCCTTGGGTGTGGGTTTGGTCTTTAAGGAGGTGCTTTGCTTGATAGACAAATCATCACTGATGATGAAGGTCCTGATTTGGAGTCAGGAGATTTAAGTTCCAGTCGCAGCTCTGTCCTTACTATCTGTGCAGCGTTGAGTGAATCAGGCAACTGTTACGGCCTTCAGTTTCTCATTTACACAACATACTGGTTGGATTATATGAGCTCTGAATTCCCTCTGAGTTGTAAACTTGTGATTCCATAATTCTTTTAGGCTATTAGGAATGCCTATGAGGTTAAAATAATGCATCTCCCTTAGACATGTGCTCAGGAGTCTCTCTGGTATTGTGGCCAATATATTTATTAAGCTCAGTGTTGTTCTATCCGTGATTCCAAATGAAGACACATCTGTATCTAGAATACACTGCACAGTTCTGGTAGCTTTCTTAGGAGAAATGAGTCTCCTCACAGAAGCAGAATATGTTAGCCCTAAATATTTTAAAAAAGAAATAGGGTATCTTTTAGTTGCCCAATTAGGTGAAATAATTTTCTTATGAAATAGACTGAAAAAGATCAATCTCTTCAAAATGTCACACAATCCAAACTTGTGAAGACTGTGGGGCATTTGTTGAAATGTGAAGACTTAACTGAATTCTCAAAACTGTAGACCTGAAGGGATACTTTCAGGATAATTACAAGGAATGACTATTTTTCCTGATAGTTAGTAAGCATATGAAACTCATTACTTGCCTAGTTTCCAAAGGCTGTCTTCACATGGGTTCCAGAATGATTTAGATGAGTTCATTATGATGGATCCCAAATGGGATTCAGAGCGTGTTGGTCTTTTGATGTGAGGCCCATTCTTTAGAGCTGATATCTGAGATATACAAATGCCTTTAAAAATTATTGCTTAAAAGTTTTAGTTCGGTGATAGAAAATAGAACTGGATTGGACAAAACAAGAACGTTGACCTTATGATTATGTATTTTCTAATAGTGGTGACTGTGGACAAATTTTCCAGGCTTGTCCTGGAATGTCCATTTAGGGGATTAATAAAGAAAACTTTTTACTATGGGAGGACAGTATATATACAAAAATGGAGAGCACAGTATTGTGAAACTCCATGCTCTCATCACTTAGCTTCGTAATTAGCCAAGTCTAACTTCATCTCTAATCTTTCCCCACAGTTCAGTTCAGTTCAGTTCAGTCGCTCATTCGTGTCCGAAATGGTTGCGACCCCACGAATTACAGCACGCCAGGCCTCCCTGTCCATCACCAACTCCCAGAGTTCGCTCAAACTCATGTCCATTGAATCGGTGATGCCGTCCAGCCATCTCATCCTCTGTGGTCCCCTTCTCCTCCTGCCCCCAATCCTCCCAGCATCAGGGTCTTTTCCAATGAGTCAACTCTTTGTGGAGTTTCAGCTTCAGCATCAGTCCTTCCAATGAACATGCAGGACTGGTCTCCTTTAGGATGGACTGGTTGGATCCCCTTGCAATCCAAGGGACTCTCAAGAGTCTTCTCCAACACCACGGTTCAAAAGCATCAATTCTTCAGCGCTCAGCTTTCTTCACAGTCCAACTCTCAAACCCATACATGACAACTGGAAAAACCATAGCCTTGACTAGACGGACCTTTGTTGGCAAAGTAATATCTCTGCTTTTCAATATACTATCTGGGTTGGTCATAACTTTCCTTCCAAGGAGTAAGTGTCTTTTAATTTCATGGCTGCAGTCACCATCTGCAGTGATTTTGGAGCCCCCCAAAATAAAGTCTGACACTGTTTCCACTGTTTCCCCATCTATTTCCCATGAAGTGATGGGACTGGATGCCATGATCTTCGTTTTCTGAATGTTGAGCTTTAAGCCAACTTTTTCACTCTCCTCTTTCACTTTTTTCAAGAGGCTTTTTAGTTCTTCTTCACTTTCTGCTGTAAGAGTGGTGTCATCTGCATATCTGAGGTTATTGATATTTCTCCCGGCAATCTTGATTCCAGCTTGTGCTTCCTCCAGCCCAGTGTTTCTCATGATGTACTCTGCATATAAGTTAAATAAGCAGGCTGACAATATACAGCCTTGATGTACTCCTTTTCCTATTTGGAACCAGTCATACTCCGTTTCCTATTTGGAACCAGTCTGTTGTTCCATGTCCAGTTCTAACTGTTGCTTCCTGATCTGCATATAGGTTTGTCAAGAGGCAGGTCAGGTGGTCTGGTATTCCAATTTGTTTCAGAATTTTCCACAGTTTATGGTGATCCACACAGTCAAAGGCTTTGGCACAGTCAATAAAGCAGAAATAGATGTTTTTCTAGAACTCTAGGCCCTGGTAATTGTGAAGCAAATCCAAGGCATCCTCATTTTGTCTTAAGCATTTTAACATTTATCTAAAAGATTCATTTCTTTATTATTTAATTAAAATAAAATTTATACCCAGTGAAATCTAGAGCTCTTAATTGTACACCTTGATCACCTATGATCCTTGTGTATGTCTGTGCCACCACCTCTCCTAGTATGAGATAGATTTGCCTGACCACATAGTTTCCCCATGTCCTTTCCCAATCAGTTTCTGCCTCCATAAGCAACCTGTCTCCTTCCTCCCCCTTTAATGAGATATAACTGACAAATGAGTTTAAGGTATACAAGCATAAGGATTTGGTATATGTATATATTGTGAAGTGATTACGACAGTAGAGTTAGTTAATACAGCTGTCACCTTATATATTCAGTAGTTACCTTTTCAATTTTTATTTTCTGGTGGTGAGAACATTTTAAAGTTTACTCTCTTAGTAAATTACACGTCTACAATACAGTACTGTTAACTATAGTTACCATGCTGTACATTAAATCCCCAGAACTTATTCATCCTATCACTTAAAGTTTTTACCCTTTTACCAACATCTCCCCATTTCTCCCACTTGACAGTCGCTGGAAACCACCATTTAACTCTCTTTTTCTGTGAATTTCACTTTTTTAGATCCCATACAAGTGAGATCATTTAGTATTCCCTCTTTCTCCATTCGGTTATTTTACTTCACCTAATGCTCTCCAAATTTATCCATATTGACCCAAATGGTAGGATTTCCATATGGTTGAATTCTATCATCTATCTGTCTGTCTTTCTCTGTCACACACATTTTCTTTAATCACTCATCTGCCAATGGACATGGCTGTTTCCAAATCTTGGCCATTGTGAATAATGCTGCTGTGAACGTAGAGTGCAATTATCTTTTCCAGATACGGATTTCAGTTCCTTCAGATGTATACCCACACATGTATACCCATGTACGCCCATGTATACCCGATAGGCTTATTAATAGGCCTTTTTAGTCACAGCTGGGCAAGAGCAACTTTAGCTGAGTCAGAAATCCTGATTCACTTGATCTGAGCTGCTGGTTTAAATGTTTGCTTAACAATTAGCATGTTTCCTCATGTCTCCTCTCCTCTTTTCTTCTTCCATCTTCTGCCCTCTCATTCCATCTCTAGACGTGGTTCTGTCCCTCCCTAATCTTGCAGTACATTGTTCGTCTTCTCGCCTATAGACGCTTGTTGGTCTTTCTAATCTACACACTCAACTTGGAGAGCTCTGCAACTATTGGCCAGTTAGAAACAGAAACCAGAGCACAAAGCTGTTTTCAAGTATGAGCTGGCTGAACATGTGTGCCAGTTGGATAGATGTCATAACTAGGCAAGACTTGGTTTGGACCCTTACTTAAGAACTTGCCCACTCAACATTTTCTGGAGTTTTGACCCCATCCACGGGCCAAGATCTCTTCTTTCTGTTTAGGATGTTAGAGTCTCTATCCACAGCATAATAACAGTGGCCATTCACAAAAGTTTTGTAAGGACAAACACGTGGTGTTGTCATGCTCAGTAGCTTCCGTCATGTCTGACTCTTTGCGACTCTATGAACTGTAGCCTGCCAGGCTCCTTGTCCATGGGATTTTCCAGGCAATAATACTGGAGTGGGTTGGCATTTCCTCTGGGCATCTTCCCAACTCAGGGATGGAACTTGCGTTTCCTGCATTGCAGGCAGATTCTTCACCACTCTGCCATCAGGGAAGACCCTAAACACAGTAGAATTTAAATCCTACTAAGTTCAGCTCCTAGAATATAGGAGATGTTCAATATCATAGCTATAACCTGGAAGTAAGAGCACTGTTTGACTTTGTTCAATCTGGCATTTTGTGAACTTGTTTAACCATGATAGTGCTATTTCTGGAAGTATCTGTTAACATTTTAAGGAATGCTGCTGCTCTATGGAATCCAGGTTGGAAACCCTGAATTAAGAATTGAGCAAAATCAAGCTGTTGCCTGTTCACGGTGAGTGAATAAATCAGTGCTGCTTAAGCTAGAAGTTGGGCTTCCGGATCTTAGCTCAGTCCTCACCACACGTTGCTTGAATAAAAAGGAGAGGTTTCCTTTTAAGATACAAGAGAATCAAAAAGGTGGCGCTACGGGTAAAGAACCTGCCTGCCAGTGCAGGAGACATAAGAGATGTGGGTTCAATCCCTGGGTGGAGAAGATCCCCTGGAGTGGGAAATGGCAACCCACTCCAGAATTCTTGCCTGGAGAATCCCATGGACAGAGGAGCTTGGTGGGCTACAGTTCACGGGGCTGCAAAGAGTCAGACAAGATTGAGCGATCTGTCCATATGAAGCCTGGGTTTTTGCTCATCTCTTCCTTCTAATCACATCTCCAGGTGACTCAAGAAATTCAAGGAAAGCTATCTGAAGTTCTCTGGATCAGCTGTCAAGGATGTCATCAAGTTGGATAAGTTAGAGTTTACGTGGTCCTTCTGATTTTGGCCTTTCAGCAACAGCGAGGCCAGACACTGTCCTCCCGTGTTTCCTTGTCTGTCTCCCTCTGCCTTGGTCACCCTGCTTCATGTCTTGGGGCGCCACACTGCCCAGCAGGTCCGGCTCCCTGCCCCTGCCCTCCCACTTGGGTGGGGTGTGTGTGTTCACCCACCTTGATGTTGTGCCTGACAGAGGAACTCAGATCCCTGGAAAGTGAGGCCAGTGAGTGACCAGAGCAGTGTGTGGGGGTTGGGCCCCCAAGCTTTCCGGAGGCATAGATGGTCGAGCACGGGTGGGACATCCAGGCCAAGGACAGACATTGCTCACTTGATCACCTGAAAGCCAGGGACGATTACATCATTAGGAATGTGCATTTCTCAACTAAGCCTTTAAGAGCGATGGGTGAGGAGAAGCATCCTTATATGACATGTGTGTGTGACACATGCAAACGGCACACATATCAGATGACTGAATTCCCTGCGTGAGCCATGGGAGAATTTTAAAAAGTCATTCTTGTGCCTCTGCTCCACACCCACTAATCCCAGGAGTCCAGTTCCAGTTCCAGGAGTCCAGTTTTCCTCCACTTCATTTCTCAGGCAGCTCTCCTGGCTGGGGTTGGTGCACGGATGTGATCTGCAAGCACTGTGATACCTGCCGGCAGTTTGCACTGCTGTTCTCTTCATTAGATGGACAGCCAGTTGTGGTAGTGTGGAAGATGCATGAGGGGTCGGAAACAGACTTAATGATCTCAGGACTGCTTTTGTTTAATGATCCGTTTTGTCTTAGGTAATGAGATAGAGAAAAAAAATCTGCTTATATTTGCAGGCGTCAGCCACACTTTAGGCTAGCTGATCCGAGTTAATTTACCAGTCTTGGGCATTACTGTGGGGGCCAGAGCTGAGCCTGGGATGGAGACAGTCACTTATCAACTTAGGGCCCACTTCCATCTCAAAGAAGTCTGCCAGGGAATATGGTGGTTCTTTGGCTAAGCATAGGGCTGGACCCCGGCTCCCTCCTGAATCTGCTGTCTGATGGTTAGAAAGCCATTTGCCCTTTGCACTAGGATAGTGTTCTTCAGAGTTCACTAGGATAGGAAGGAAGGTTTTCAGTTTCAGTTTCCTCAAGGCTAAAATCAGACAGCAAGTGACCAAGTACGAATTCCCTGAAGGCAGGCCCCTTAGAAAAGAGCAAATGTTGGGGATGTCTGCCGGTAAGAACGAGAACTCCTCTTTTGATGTTGAAGAATTTGTGATATCACTTGATTTATCGTTACCCTATATTGTAGATTTTTAATTTTATGATGTTAAGAAAATTGCATAAAAATAGATAATATTTATATGTTTTTTGTATGGAGGTCAAGTGTGTAGTGTTCATCAAATGCCTAATATCCTTTAACCTTTGACCTCCCAATGCAGCATGCCCAGGCCAATTTTTTCTCATCCAGTGGCCTAGGAGGGCAGAACAAGGTTCATCTTCAGGGTCTTGTTTCTCATCATTCCAGATGAAGCTGCCATTTTTCTTGCTCTGATAGGGAGAAGCAGGTCCTGGGCCGGGTCTCCTCTTATTTACCTGCCATCAAAATGTCCCTGTCCCTGATGAATGGATAAGAAGCTATTGTACATATACACAATGGAGTATTACTCAGCCATAAAAAGGAACACATCTGAGTCAGTGCTAATGAGGTGGATGAACTTAGAGCCTATTATACAGAGTGAAGTAACTCAGAAAGAGAAAACAAATAGCATATTTTAACACATATATATGGACTCTAGAAAGATGATACTGATGAACCTATTTGCAGGGCAGCCATGGAGATGCAGACATAGAGAACAGACTTATGGACATGAGATCAGGGGAGGGAAGGAGAAGGTGGGATGATGGAGACAGTAGCATGGAAACATATACACTACCATATGTAGAATAGTTAGCCAGTGGGAATTTGCTGTTTGATGCAGGGAACTCAGACCAAGGCTCTGTGACAACCTAGAGGTATGGGATGCTGTGGGAGGTGAGAGGGAGATTCAAGAGGGAGGGGACATAGGTATCAGTTCAGTTCAGTTGCTCAGTCGTGTCCGACTCTTTGTGACCCCACGGACTGCAGCACGCCAGGCTTCCCATTCCATCACCAATTCCCAAGCTTGATCAAACTCATATCTGAGTCGGTGATGCCATCCAGCCATCTCATCCTCTGTCGTCCCTTTCTCCTCCTGCCTTCAATCTTTCTCAGCATCAAGGTCTTTTCCAATTGGTTCATTGCATCAGGTGGCCAAAGTATTGGAGTTTCAGCTTCAGCATCAGTCCTTCCAATGAATATTCAGGACTGATTTCCTTTAGGATTGACTGGTTTGATCTCCTTGCAGTCCAAGGGACTCTCAAGAATTTTCTCCAACACCAGCATATAAGTATCCCTATGGCTGATTTATGTTGATGTATGGCAGAAAACAACACAATATTGTAGGGCAATTATCCTTCAGTTAAAAATAGTTTAAAAAAGTACTAAAAAAAGTCTTTGTCCCTGACTGTCTCTTTGACTGAAGGAGAGGTTAAAGGTCACCTTTTTTCGAAAGACTTGAAAAATGCTGCCCAGCACCCTCCACTTTCCTCGTTTGCACTGGGAACCATTGATTTGTGGTGAGGAAGGTAGATTCATCTGATAAATACTTGAGTTCATGTGGATTCCACTAGCCAAGCCCTCGGACAGCCTCACCCTGTACTCAGCTTTGGTAGGTTTCTCCCAGTTGCCTCCATCTGAGAGCTTTATAGGCTTTCTTGGATATCTAGACAACCCTGGGAGCCAGATACTGCCAGGCTATTCATTCTCACTTTACAGAACAGCTGAGGCAGGTAGCGTTCTCTGGTGACTTGTTTGGAACACAGCCACTGAGGAATTCACCTATGAATTTGTCTCCTCGAAAAGAAATGAGAAAGACTCTGCCCACAGTTATAGATAGGAGCCATGTTAGAAATGGCAACTCTTTATGCTCAGTTAAAATAGAACTCTGCCTCTTTTTTTTTAAATTGAAGTATAGCTGATGTACAATGTTATATGAGTTACTGGTGTCAATATAATGGTTCATGATTTTTAAAACTTTCATTCATTTGTAGTTATTATAAAATATTGGCTATATCCCCCATGTTGTACAATATATCCTTGTAGCTGATTCCATATCTGATAGTTTGTACTGCTTAGTCCTCTATATTGCTTCTCCTTCCTTTCTTCTCCCCACTGGTAACCACTAGTTTGTTCTCTATACCTGTGAGTCCACTTTGTAAAAGAACTAGATTTCTATTCTGCCTTCCCCATAATGGAGAATTAAAAAGAAACCACAGTAGCAGACAGACATGGCTAATAGGTACTATCAGAGAGAAAAGTCAGAGGCAAAAATGGCTTCCTTTTACATGGAATAGCCCAACTCCAGAGGATAAAATCAAGGGAATTGAGATGAAATGAAGGGAGAGCATGCTTCCTTGTTCTGGCAAACTCCCCAGAATGAATGAAAGATGGTGAATGATGATCATCTTATTTGAACGATAAAAGCAAATCATTATTACCCTGGAGCTGGTCCCCTCTTGGGGGTTAACTTCACAGCTGCCTTGTGTGGAATCCATCTACGCACCCGTGGGGAGTGGTGCTGTGTAGGGAGACTGTATGGTTCTCTTAACTCCATTTGGTGTCCAGCAGGGGAATGGCTACATTTACAAATTTAGTGATGGCTTCTTTCTTGCTGGAAAGTGAAAGTGAAAGTGTGTTAGTCGCACAGTTGTGTCTGACTCTTTGCAACCCCATGGACTGTAGCATGCTAGACTCCTCTGTCCATGGGATTCTCCAGGCAAGAATACTGGAGTGGGTAGCTGTTTCCTTCTTCAGGGGATCTTCCCAACCCAGGGATCAAACCTGGGTCTCCCACGTTGCAGGCTGATTCTTCACTGTCTGAGTCGCCAGGGAAGCCCTGGCTAGAAATGAGGCTTAATACAAGAACAGGACAGTCAGAAGAGGGAATCCTATTTTCTTCTGTAGGTAATGACAGCATGCTCTGTCCGTCAGGATTTTGAGGTTTGGGTGTTGTTCTGACCAGAGGCAGGGGCAGATCAGATAACCTTATAAAGCCTTTCAGCCTGGAAGTCCAGTGGAAAGAGTTCCAAAGGTAACTTAATACTCTGGATTTATTTTTCTCCCTCGCTTTTTACAAAAATTTGCACTTCCAATTTACAGTGTCTATAATGTGCTAACGGGCTTTCCTCCCATTAAAAAACACGTGTGGATGTGAGAATGTTTCTCCTTAAGAAAAGACGGTCTCTGGGGCTTTGCTTCTGGCTTGAGGTCCTATGAGGTAGGTGTGATGAAGCCTCCCCCGCAGTGGGTGGGGGTGTGAGCGAACCTCACTGGGGCCAGCAGCTTTGCTGCTAATTTTGGCAGGAGAGGGAGACACTCAGCTACTTGGCGAGGAAAGAAGGTAAATTTTGTGATTCATTTGCAAATCGAGGTAAAATGAGTTTTCAGACATGTGTTCAGAGCCTGTCTATTCTCTTCTACCATTAAACCTCTGTGTGTGTGTGTGTGTGTGTGTGTATGTGTGTGTGTGTGTGTCTGTGTGTATTAGTTGCTCAGTTGTGTCCGACTCTTTGTGACTCCATGGACTGTAGCTCGCCAGGCTCCTCTGTCCATGGAGTTCTCCAGGCAAGAATACTGGAGTAGGTTGCCACTCCCTTCTCCAGGGGATCTTCCTGACCCAGGGATTGAACCCAGGTCTCTCACATGGCAGGCAGATTCTTTACTGTCTGAGCCACCACAGAAATCCTTAAACCTGTTAGGATGGAAGTAATGCACGTTCATGTTTTTCAGTCAAATCATTGTTCTTCCCATTCTGGTGCTTTGGGTGGCCAGTGGCAGCATGGTGGCCTGGGATTAGGATTTTGAGAAGGAGAGGGAGAAGTGGACAGGTGATGTCTAGCAGCTGAAACTTTACAGTGTGTGTTGGAGGCTGTCTTAGGCTCTCAGAACAAGGAATATAGATGGAAAGCTTCCAGAATACTAGAAGGTTGAGAGAAAGTGATGCTCTTTAGGTGCTCAAGGTAAGGAGTCGATTAGATCAGAGCTTTTTAAAAGCACCTTATATTCACCATATTCCACTATTCTGTGATTCTTCTTGCTATAGCTGGGTGATTTTTATATAATTATCAAAGAGAAGATAGATATTTTGAAAAAATATTTTTTATTGTAGCTTGAGGATTAAATCACGCAGCTCAAGTCCACTCATGAACTCATCAGCATACATACTTTCTCAAGCCATGATGACTTCATGGGCTAAGAGAAAATTTCATTCCTTTGGAAAATTGAATTAGCATAGCCAAATCAGCAGAAAATTATCTTTGATTAGTAGGTGTTATTTCTACACCATTCTGCTTTGCCTAAAAAAATAATGACTCTGAGACTTTAGCTTGATGGCTAAGCAATAGAGCCAGTGTCTGCCATTTTCTTTCACAGTCCCAAGAACTGTTGTAGATGTTTTACACACACTTGTTCATTTAATCCCCAGAAGAGCTCTAGGAGATAAGTTGATACTAAACTCTCATTTAATTGATAAGGAAATTGAAGATTAAAGAGATCAGGCAACCTGTCAAGACTTGGATTAAACTTTGGGTGTAGTGGCTAAGTGAGGGCTCTCCTGTAAACTCTACTCATCTGTCCTCCGACTCTCCCAGGGGGTCAGTAAAACTGACCAGGTGCACTCATCATACTTGGGTGGAATTAAGGATGAGACATCGTGGAAGATCCCTGTTTGGGATGTGAAAGCATGAACAGGGAGTCTTAGTTTCCATGAAAGTGGGTCAGTAAGATATGCTGTAACAGTAAGTAAATCACTTATTTTCTGAACACTGCTATTAGGAATTAGAAGCCTAGCAAGATCCCTAGGTTTATAATTCTCTGTCTCCAAATGATAAGAACAAAAGGTGAGTGCTGACGTTTACAGATTTTATATCTGCTAAATCATTTAAAATGACAACAACCCCCTGAGACAGCTACGGCTATCTTCCTCATTTTCCAGATGGGAAAAACTGAGACCCAGAGTGGTGCAGAAACAGCCAGGAAGTGGCAGAGCTGGGTACGAACCCAGGCTGTTCAAGCGTTATTCTAGCCTGCCTCTCAGCAGCAGCACTCGGCTCTGGCAGTTCTGAAATATTTGCTTCTGTCATGCATATAGGACTTAGTCCTTCAGAGTGGGATGAGGCTGAGAAGAACTGGACATTGAGCTATGTCTTCTGTGATGTTTGTGTATTTGAACCAGGTGGCTCTCCTCCTCTGGGTGTTTTTCCCTAGGGATGGGGCAGGAATGCCCCTCATAGGGCTTCCCTGCAGTTGTGGGGAATTGGGTATGGGATACCCAATTCACCCTGCTGCATGGAATTCCGTTCTTGACCCTGTCTTCTGAAATAAGAAGGCTGAAATTTGGGGGTACTCTTCTACAGAATCTGTCACTCTTAAGTGTTTCAAGATTGTATTTGCTCATTTCATCTTTAGTGAACATTAATGGGTTTAAATGTGGTATCAGAACTTGCCAAACAGTGCTTATAGAAGGAAACAGGTTCAGAAAGATTAAGTGACTTCTCCAATTTCACACAAAGTTTTACGTTGCTGAGCGCAAAGGCTATCTTACTTGAGCCAGGACTCAACCAAGTTAAACCAACGGCCTGTTTCCGCTCTTGTCCTTGGAGCTTGGCAGGGACCGGAAGTAGGCAGGGCTCAGATGCCCTGGAACTAGTCAGAACACAAATTGGAGAGAGAAACTGAGATGCTGATGCTGATAGAAGAGAGGACAGAGAGGGGATAGCCACGCCCACTCCTCTTTGCACACTTAGGCATCTGTGCTCCTCAACTAGGCAGATGGTGAAAGTGAAAGTGAAAGTGAAGTTGCTCAGTCGTGTCCGACTCTTTGCAACCCCATGGGGTGTAGCCTACCAGGCTCCTCCACCTGTGGGATTCTCCAGGCAAGAGTACTGGAGTGGGTTGCCCTTTCCTTCTCCAGGAGATCTTCCCAACCCAGGGATCGAACCCGGGCCTCCCGCATTGCAGGCAGACGCTTTACCATCTGAGCCACCAGGGAAGTATTGAATATGAATGAATGGGTCCCTACTGTCCTTTCAGTTCTGCTTCATATTCAGAGCGTGGAAAGCACAGGGGTTGGTGAGGGTGGAGAAGACCTCAATGGGGAGATGGCTTCAGGTAGAGAGCAGACGTGGGAGTAGAGGGCACATGTTCAGAGGTATTTGTGGGCAAAGGCTGTTTGCACCTGGAATACTTAACCTGGCCCACAGGTACGTTTTTCTTAACTTCCATAATAGCTTGTCTTTTCTCCAAATTCTCAAATGGGGAAAGGGTTTTCCTGACATAAGTCAGTGCCAGGAAAATTGTAGCCTTTTCTTTGTTAGTTGCTCTTTTGCACACTTCTGCCATTGCCACGGGCTTCGAGCCTAACCTGTTAACCATTTGGATTCTCTCACATTATTCCTGAACGTGAGTCATGTGGTGTCTGGGCTCACCCACTTGGACTTTCCTTTCCAGGTGAACATGTTTGTTGAAGGATTCCACGATGCCATCCTTCTCTACGTCCTGGCTTTACGTGAAGTACTCAGAGCTGGTTACAGTAAGAAGGATGGAGGGAAAATTATCCAGCAGACTTGGAACCGAACATTTGAAGGTGAGGATTCAGTCTACAAAGTCACAGCCTTCTGCTGCCAATCAGGTTGCTTTTTTCCTGGTTCTGTTTTTCTCTCTTACAACTATGGGACCTTGCTAGTGTCTTAGTTTTCCCAGCTATAAAAGGATAATAAGTCATGATCAACCTACTTCACAGGCTTGTGAAAATTAAATGAGATAAAGCTTATGAAAGTGCTTTGAAATAGGAAGCACCTTCTCGGCCTTTTGGCTGAGATCGCAGACAGTAAAGCGTCTGTCTATGATGTGGGAGACTCGGGTTCGGTCCCTGGGTTGGGAAGATTCCTTGGAGAAGGAAATGGCAATCCACTCCAGTACTGTTGCCTGGAAAATCCCATGGACAGAGGAGCCTCGTAGGCTACAGTCCATGGGGTCGCAAAAAGTCGGACACATTCACATTCACATTGTGTCCTGATGGCAGCAATTCTGTGCTAAGTCACTTCAGTCATGTCCGACTCTTTGCAACCCCTGGACTGTAGCCCATCTGGCTGCTCTGTCCATGGGATTTTTCCAGGCAAGACTACTGAAGTGGGTTGCCCTGCCCTTCTCCAGGAGATCTTCCTGACCCAGGGATCGAATCCCAGTCTCTCAAGTCTCCTGCATTGGTGGGTGCTTTCTTTACCTCTTTACCACTAGTGTTACCTGGGAAGCCCCTAGGCTTCTTTATTTTATTTTTTCCTAGACTTCTTTAAACTTTTCATAAGCCTCATTCACAGCAATCAGTTTGTGAAGAGTTGTGTGATCAGTTTTAGAAGAAATTATCCCAGATACACTTTCCTCTGTTTAAAACATCTGGAGGTTTGAGATGATGAGCAGGTCCAGTTGAGCACTCTGCTTTTAATTTTTGAAATGGTGAATACTGGTTGTTGCTTTCTTAGGAATAGAGGATGCATAAGAACAACAACAAAAGAAATGCATGTCATCTCCTCACTCAAGCAATTTTGTTGACATTTAAAAATTGTACAAGAATGAGACTATTCTTGGCTGGAAAGTTAAACATTACAAAAATGTACAAAATGAAAAGTGAAAGTTTTCCTTTCCACCCTAGTCCCCTCTCCCCAAGGTAATGGCTATTAAAAATTTCCTATGATTCAGCCTAAAAATATTCTGTGCCTTCTGCCAGCACATATGCATTTGTATGTCTTATCTAAAAAATTTACACAAAAGGGTCGTACTAGGAATGCCATTCTTCATCTTAGCTTTTGCACTTGTATGTCAAGCAGAAGAATTTTCCATATGAGCGCTCATAAATTCACCACATTTTAAAATGATGGTTCCACATTTTTCCACTGTTTGGCTGTACAAGGATTTCTTTACCCAGTCTCCTATTGATGGACACTTCAATTGTCTAGTTTTTGCTATTATGCAAAATATTATCATGAGGTTACACGTCTTGATGAATTTCTGTGAGTACATCCAACAGGGAACATTCTTAGTCATGGCATATCTGGGTCCAAAATTATATTGGTGCCTTTTAAAGTGCGTTGTTGTTCTGTCACTAAATTGTGTCCAACTCTTTGTGACCCCATGGACTGCAGCATGCCAGGGTTCCCTGTCCCTCACCATCACCCAGAGTTTTCCCAAGTTCATGTCCATCGAATTGGAGATGCCATCCAACCATCTCATCCTCTGTTGTCCCCTTCTCCTCCTGGAGGAGGGAATGGCAAACCACTAAAGTATACTTGCTGTGAGAACCCCATGAACTGTATAAAAAAGCAAAGTACATTAGATATTGCCAAAGAGCTTTCAGAAAGGTCTACTATCCATATTCTTGCTGATGGTGTATAAAATACTAGTATCCTCTCATGTCAGTTCAGTTCAGTTCAGGTCAGTTGCTCAGTCGTGTCTGACTCTTTGTGACCCCATGAACTGCAGCACACCAGGCCTCCCTGTCCATCACCAACTCCTGGAGTTCACTCAAACTCATGTCCATTGAGTGGGTGATGCCATCCAACCATCTCATCCTCTGTTGTCCCCTTCTCCTCCTGCCTTCAATCTTCCCCAGCATCAGGGTTTTTTCAAATGAGTCAGCTCTTTGCATCAGGTGGCCAAAATATTGGAGTTTCAGCTTCAACATCAGTCCTTCCAACAAACACCCAGGTCTGATTTCCTTTAGGATGGACTGGTTGGATCTCCTTGCAGTCCAAGACTCTCAAAAGTCTTCTCCAACACCACAGTTGAAAAGCATCAATTCTTTGGTGTTCAGCTTTCTTTATAGTCCAACTCTCACATCCATACATGACTACTGGAGAAACCATAGCCTTGACTAGACGGACCTTTGTTGACAAAGTAATGTGTCTGCTTTTTAATGTGCTGTCTAGGTTGCTCATAACTTTCCTTCCAAGGAGTAAGCGTCTTTTAATTTCATGGCTGCAATCACCATCTACAGTGATTTGGGAGCCCCCCCAAATAAAGTCAACCATTGTTTCCACTGTTTCTCCATCTATTTCCCACGAAGTGATGGGACCAGATGCCATGATCTTCGTTTTCTGAATGTTGAGCTTTAAGCCAACTTTTGCACTCTCCTCTTTCACTTTCATCAAGAGGCTTTTTAGTTCTTCTTCACTTTCTGCCATAAGGGTGGTGTCCTCTGCATATCTGAGGTTATTGATATTTCTCCCAGCAATCTTAATTCCAGCTTGTGCTTCCTCCAGCCCAGCGTTTCTCATGATGTACTCTGCATATAAGTTAAATAAGCAGGGTGACGATATACAGCTTTGAAATACTCCTTTTCCTATTTGGAACCAGTCTGTTCCATGTCCAGTTCTAACTGTTGCTTCCTGACCTGCCATCAGTCAAAAATGAGCATGAGACTCAACATTAGAACACCCAGTTGCTGGAGCCCTGGGGACATCAGCTTCATATTCACTCACTCATTCATTCATTCATTCCTTCATCAGGTATTCTTGAGCACTTGCTATGTGCCAGGCACTGGGTTAAGGGGCTGATAACTCAGCAGTAAATTAAAGATGTTCCTTGCAATCAGCTGAGCTTCTGTGGAATAAATACACCACTTCAGGGGCTGGAAAGTGAATCATCTTAAGGGAGATAGAAAGTTATGGGAGGGGGTATAGTAGGGCTACTAATTTAAATAGAGTTCAGTGATGGTCTCTCTGATAAGTGGCAGTTGGGTTCAGACCTCAGGGAACTGAGATATATGATGCAGCTATTTAGGAGAGTATAGTCCAGAGGCAGCAGCAGACACAGAGACCCTGAGTGTAGCTGGGGGACAGTGGTGAATACCCTGGAAGAGCCTGTGAACAGTATGGGAGTTGCAGTGTGAAGTGAGCCAGAGACAGTGTGAAGTAGGACCAGACCCTGTGGGCCTGGAAGCTGCACTGAGGACCTTGAATGAGATGGAAGCCACCAGAGGGTGTCAAGGGAAACAGAATCTGTCTTGAGTCTTTAAAAGGGAGCCCTCTGGGATCTGGGTGGAAAATAAACTGTAGGGTGTGTACAGATTTGAGAGTTGCACCATAAAGAACGCTGAGCACTGAAGAATTGATGCTTTCAAGTTGTGGTGCTGGAGAAGATTCTTGAGAGTCCCTTGGACACGACGGAGATCAAACCAGTCAATCCTAAAGGATATCAACCCTGAATATTCATTGGAAGGACTGATGCTGAATCTCTAATACTTTGGCCACCTGATGTGAAGAGCCAACTCATTGGAAAAGATCCTGATGCTGGGAAAGATTGATGGCAAGAGGAGAGGGGGGTGACAGAGGATGAGATGGCTGGATGGCATCACTGACTCAATGGACATGAGTTTGAGCAAACTCAGGGAGATAGTGAAGGACAGGGAAGCCTGGTGTGCTGCAGTCTATGAGGTCATAAAGAGTAGGACACGACTTAGCAACTGAACAACAACAATGCCGATGGATATCATCTGAGGACCACTGACATACAGGTCACTAACCAGGTCAGAAAACCAGCATCCTAGCCACTGACTGTCACCTCAGTCCTTTCATTTTCTCCTTGGTCAC
Organism: Oryx dammah; assembly: GCF_014754425.2. Lineage (NCBI taxonomy): Eukaryota > Metazoa > Chordata > Mammalia > Artiodactyla > Bovidae > Oryx > Oryx dammah. The sequence goes on from NW_024070204.1 coordinate 30,566,673, forward strand.
CTGTACCAAGAGGGGTTGGATCAGCTGATGACTGACAAAGGCCCTTTGAGTTCTGCATCATGCCAACAATTCGAGCCGTTGAATGTACTGGGGCTGTGCCTTTCTGCCTTACCAAGATTAGATTCATACTGTGTTGATCACTTAGGACTCTCCTCTACTCCTCTGCCTCACCTTGTCCTTGGTCATTAGAAAGGGTAAGATGGGATAGAGGGGTCAGGTTCCAGCGAGAATTGTCTGGGCAGTAGCTATGGTGACAGTTGGTGGATTTCATTTCTCCTTGCTAGTTTTAGTAGACGCCACATCGTACTGTAACCCAGAGTGGCATCTGTTTTAACTTTGAACAGATTGTAGGATGTGAACAAATCAAATAACCTTTCAGGGTTGTCTTGCTTGACCTCTGACAGCTTTAGCTGAGGAGCTGAAGTCGAATGGGATCAGTCAGGGGTCATATTAGGACAGAATCAAATTTCCCAGAAGTTGTGTCCCATGCGCTGAGAGCTGGCATGTGTGGATACAACCTTGGTAGGCCACATCCTGTTCCTAGCTCTTCCTCTCTGCATGGTGTGGTCATTTGCTCTTGGTCTTCCAAGGGAGGTTGTTAAGGGAAGGGCAGGTGCTCATGATGGCTGGAACTCAGTTTTGCATAAATGGCATGGACTAAATTTTCCTGTGGGCCAATCTGAGGCTTCCATTCTAGAGCTGGGTCTACACAAGCAACACTAAATGAGTCCCAGAATAATCAACTGTATAGTTCAGTCCAAACTTAGAATCTCATGTGTCCAATGTAAAGATAACTGAAGCCAAGCTAAGTGTTGACCTTGAATTGTTTGGGGAGCTCGTTCTATTTGCTAAACAATGATCAACCTGAGGGTAAACCCCCAAAGAACTATAAAAAAATCCCTAACTGTTCTAAAATTAAAAACAATTAAAATTTTAATAGTCACTGTAAGTGACCACTAAGTTGTCAAGGGAAAAATACTCTGGATGTTATCTGACAAATTTGGATTTTATTACCATGAAACTTATGACTGACTCTCAAGACTTTCAATAAATGGCCTGGGAAGAAGCTGAATTTCCTCACTGTGGGAGAGGTCAGGGTGACAAGGTAAATAGGACTGTGGTTCAAACCCTGAGCTCCACTGCAGGCCAATAGAAAGGAGGGTAGAAAGTCTAATTACTTATGTACAGGAAAATTCTGCTGTCAGCCTGACGCTCTCACCTTATGTATAATACTCTCAGGTGAAATCTCACTTGTTAATTGGCCACCCTGAGGGTTCACACCCCATTTCTTGGCAGAACTGTAATAGCTTAAAGTGTAATGAGGTCTTGGATTACTAGGGCCACCTTGTCTTATAAAATACTCTGCAAAACACTTAGCAGAACACACCATCATAAACACCTCCAAACAGAACGGCATATGGTTTTAGACAGCCAGTATGTCTGGAGATACATCTGTATCTATTTTTCAGTGACGTTTATTACTTAAAAGTTGTATAGACTGTCAAGGATAAGCTAGCTTGAGATACGTGTATCCTCTGTAAGCAGTCTCTATTAGGAAGACAAAAAAAAAAAAAAAAAAAAACAAATTAGGATGAATAGTAGCTCCACTCTGTTTCCTGCAAAGTAGACCAAAGTCTGGAAAAATCAGAGGGCCTTCAAACCACAACCCAGAGGACAGCAAACCCAAATACTTGCTCTCTCCAAACCACACTAGAGGATGGAACTTTCCCCTGGGACTCCTTTTCCCAGACATTCATTTTATTTCCGGTGAGAACCAAATCAATAGAGACCCCAATTAAGAACTATACTGAACTCTGGCACAGTTTAAAATGAAAGAAAACAAATACTAGGATGTGGCTGACACATATATTCTCTTACTTAGTTAAGGAAAATGATGATATAGACATATTGAATATCAGCTGATCATATATACATGTTCGCTTTTATTGATTAGCTTCTGTAAGCCACCATTGCTAGCCTAAGCAAGCCTAACCCTTTGTGTGGCACTCTGGGCCCTCCACGCTCTGGCCTCCCTGCTCCAGGTTTAGAGCTCACTGTTCCCTTCCATACACATGGGCCACCTCCCCCCAAACCCCTCTGTCCCCTGATTCCTTTCAGCTTTTGTGCCTTTGTAAATACTCACAAGGCTGCCTTTCTGCCTAGAACACTCCCACACCCTGCTGGCTGCTTGTACAAATCGGAGGCTTCACCAACATGTCTACTGAAGGCCTGCTCTTCTACTGGGTCCTCTGCGAGTCTCCAGCTAGATGTTCCAGCCTGTGCCCTGAATGGTGTGGACACCATCCTAGGTCCTCTCCCAGATTCCAGGCATAGGGATAGTAATAACAAAAGAAGAAAACAACTGACTTCTCTGAAACCCACAAGTACTTTACCTGTGTTAGCTCCTTTAATCTTTTCAGCAGCCTCTTGGCAGAGAGGTCCTATCCTGCTTTTTTCCAGTTCTGGAGACTGGGGCTCAGAGGTCTAAATCCTTGCCCAAAGTCACAGAGCTAGGAAATGTGAAAGCTGGGACTCAGATGCAGGTGGTCAGATTCCTGCACCAACAAGATAAATTCCTAGTCCAGGCTGCTTTTCTCTTGAGCAGACATTGTGTCCGGTTCATCTTTGCCTCTGCTGCAATATTGAATTCAGCCCCTAGTAACTGCTGGATAAAAACAATGAATGATTTATTGTATCTATAGGAGATGATGAGTGTTAACTAAACTCATTTCACAATATTTTTGTCAAACCTTTATGATGGACTCTTGAAACTTACACAGTGAGATACATCGATTATATCTCAATTTAACTGAAAAACAAAAATAAAGCCCCTCAAAGAATGGATGCATGAACACAAGTGGGATAAACTAGCTCTTCTTTGGTTCTTGGCTCCCATGACCTGTGAAGCAGGCCCTCTGCTCTCCTGTGCATTCAAGGAGCCCACACGGAAGCACATTCATTGAATCCTGGCCCTGAACAGGTTTTCCTTTATAATGTTTGTCCAGTGATAACACGAACCCATGGCAAGTCTAGGAACGTGCTACAACTCTGCTTCTTACTCTGCATTAAAAAAAAATTAATACAAAACTCTGGGATAAGCATACTGCTTTCAGGATTAGCCTTAGCCTTTTTTTTCCTTTAACATATTCCCCAAAAAAGGTCATTTGTTTCTTTTTCTTTTCATTTTTAAATGGAGAAATGTTAAGAATTTAGGAATGCAGACACAGATGAAATTACAATGTCTTTCTAAATGCCAACAAAAATGCTCCAAGTCTGATGAGATTCCCTGTGGCATGAGTTTGTTTAAAAAATCCTGTCAATTCATTTTCTTGTTTTTGTTGGCGGACAGAGGTATTTTAAATAACCAACTGGAGCTCCTTGCATCTCATCTTCTAGGTATTGCTGGGCAGGTGTCCATAGATGCCAACGGAGACCGGTATGGGGATTTCTCCGTGATCGCCATGACCGACACAGAAGCGGGCACCCAGGAGGTAAGCAAATGGGACCTCCACCCTAGCCTCCTCTGCTTGTTGAGATTCCAAGGAATGTATTTGTCCTGGTATCCAAACAGCTGCCCCCAAAGCAGCTTCCAAATAAAAATGAGCTGAACACTGGGAGTTTCTTAGTGAGGGGATTTCCTTCTGGCTGAGGGTATCAGGGAAGGCTTTAGGAAGTGGTTCCTTGTTTATCCTAAGTGGGGACATCCTACCTTTCAAGTGGCTGAGAATCACACCTCAGCCCTGAGATGCAGGACGGCATCATCGGATGAGAGACTTAAAGTGAATTTGTGTATTTATTTCCTCCCTTAAAATTTGAAAAAAAAAATTTTTTTTTTGTCAGGGAGTGGTTACAAACTGGACCATGCATTAGTATGTCAAAGGATGATGGAGTTTCAGGATAGCATCACTAGAAAGAAAAGGGTGCCCTGGACATAGAGATCTGACGCTTACTGGGGTACGAGCTCTCTGCCTCAGCTTCCTCGGCTGTTAACAAGGAGATCATCCTATCTCCCATGCTGACCTCACATGGTGGTCACGAGCACCAGATGAAATGGAACCTGGAGAAGTATTATATAAATTTTGCATGATAAACATATAGATAAAGAGGATGTGAATCCACCGTGTTTGAGGTCAGATGATGCAGTTCCTTCCTTAATTCTCTGATGGCTCTCACCCAGGGCTGATTACTGCTGTCACACTTCCTGTGACCTGGCATGAAGGACTCGCTGTTCTCTTTGTCCACAGGACCTGGCCTCTGTGGGAGGGGTCAGGCCACCAGGATCTGTACTGGCTACATTTGCTGTAAGATTATTTTACCCTCGATGATCTGAGTCTCAGGTATATTCCAGTCTCTCCTCTATAGAAGGTGGCTAGTAATAGTCTATAATAGAGAGGGTCATGGTGAGGACTCAGGTGTGAACATGTGTAAAGTACTTGGTACATGCTCAGTACATGCCAGTGACTGTTGGGGTTTGGTGATTACCTAGAATTCTTTTCATTCCAACATGAGAGCCTGTGGGGCCTCTTTCAGGAGAGAGAAGGCAGGGGGTGTCACCATCCCCCAGGAGCAGGGTGCCACTGTCGAGACAGCAGGGAGGTGGATCCTGAGAACCTGGGTGTGAAGGTAGTGCTAGATCGGGGATCGGTAGCTGACGAAACAGTTGTTTAAACCAGAGGCTGAGGGTAACCCTTGAACTGAGCCATAAAAGGGTTCAGATTTTTCAGAGGCCACAGGAACTAACTGAAAAGGGCTCAGCTTGGAGGTGGGGTGCAAATAGGATGTGTTCAGCAGAGGAGAAGGTAACCCTCAAAGTCAGATGGAGAAGAGCCTTTGAACCAGAGGAAGGTGAAGTGGAAGGTTCCTAAAGAGGCTCTCTGATGCTTGAATTCTGTGTCAAGCTTCGCTGACCCGGGAATAAGATGGGTCGTGAACTCCCTCTTCCTGGAACAAACTGGGACCTGACAGGTGGCTGACCTGCAGGCGGGAGGGCACCACTCTCTCCCAGGAGCAAGGGGAAAGCCATACCTTCCGAGGTTACTGCTTTCTGTATAACCACCTTCCCCGCCATGGGGAGCCTGTGCTTTCTAAATCATGCTCACTTTACAAGCACTGTTGGCACCTTGATTTACAAAGATTTCAGAAACACACTATTGTAGTCAGCCTGGAGGGTCTGGGGGCCTACTCCGGGCCTCCTTTGCAGAGAACTTCGACCTTTCAGTTTGTGCATTTTTTCTTCTTTTATATAGGTTATTGGTGATTACTTTGGAAAAGAAGGTCGTTTTGAAATGCGGCCAAACGTCAAATATCCTTGGGGACCTTTAAAACTGAGAATAGATGAAACCAGAATGGTGGAGCACACGAACAGCTCTCCTTGCAAAGCATGTAAGTTTAGAGACTTAATTCGCTCTGTGTTTCATCATCTGCAGTATCCATATAACACAGGGGTCATTCAGGAGCTCCTGTTCTGAAAGAACAGATTTCTGTCTCTGATGTGGTAAAATCCATGACAACAGTTCACAAACTGGTATCCACCTTCATCAGAGGCTTCTAGGTCATTCTTCCCTTCTATCCTTTTCCAAGATGGTAGAAGGCGTCTTCCTATTTTTACATCTCTTACCATAATCTGTTATTATTTGAGGTTTTATACTTTTAGGGAAAATTAAAATATCAAATACTAAATGTCATTCACTATTCATCTATTGTTTCAAAGTTTGTATTTATTCTCTTACCCACCCAGAACCAAACAATGTTCCTTAGACACCTAAAAATTTACAAATTAGCAAGTAAATGTAAAATATGTTATTTATGAGTAGCCTTGTCATAAATGTAGAAGCAAGTGGAGATTCTTATAAGAAGCTTGCAAACAGGAAAGTGGTTGGAAATCATTGCTGTAGAAAGACACTTTGATAAGCAAAGTGGGAGAATTAAGTGAGTATCAACCTTTCAGGGAAGTGCTTCACTTTAATATCTGGTGGCTTGGACAGTAAAGAATCTGCCTGTGATGAGGGAGACCTGGGTTCGATCCCTGGGTCAGGAAGATCCCTTGGAGGAGGGCATGGTAATCCACTCCAGTATTCTTGCCTGTTGAATCTCCATGGACAGAAGAGCCTGGCAGACTACAGTCCATGGGGTCACAAAGAGTTGGACACGACTGAGAGACGTTCACTCACTCACTCATTCACTCACTCACTCATTCACTCACTCACTCATGTGTGCTCCTTATGTTTTTGGAACAGTCTTCAAACTGCAGTGTATCTGTGTATATGCAATAAGTGGATAGGCATAAATGTGTTAAGAACACAGTCTCTGGAGTTATTGGGCCTGGATTTGAAATCCCATCGTGGTCACTTACTGTGACCTCAGGATCATTTCTTCATTTCTTTAAGTCTCAGTTTTCTCATAAGTAAAATGAAAGAAATGTACCCAACTCTCAGGAATGCTTTGAGGATTAAATACAAGACTGTGTTAAAGACTGTATCCTAAACTCCTTCTACACAAGCTAGCTATTTATCATTTTTATGTAATATCTGGGACACTACAGAACTTGATTGTTTCAAATTGTTACATTTTCACAAAGCTATATAAGACATTTTGACATGAAACTCTGGCTTTGGTGAGAGAACATCTAAAAACAGAACATTAACCCAATAGATTTTTCACCAAATCTCCCAGCACTTGGAAGTGTCATCATCCATCTGTGAAAATGAGAGGAGCCAGCTCAGTCCCATGGTCCAGGTGGTTGTCCTCTCTGGCTGGAAACTCAAAACAATGTGCATAGATCTGAAAGCTTCAGTTTCCAGTTGTTCTCAAATCCTTCTCGAACCTGCTCTGTTCCCATTGTGCTCACTGTTTTTGTAACAGTTTGTTCATCTAGTATTTTCTTAAGTGCTTTTAAGCTTTGCACTTGGTAAAAAATAAAAAAAAAAACAACCAAACGAAATCACCAGCACCACTGCCACCACCACCACGACCACTGCCGTCACCACCATGACCACCACCACCACGAGTACCACCACTGCTCCCATCACCATGACCACGACCACCACCACTGCCAGCACCATGACGACCATGATCACCACCGCCACCAGGCCATCACTGTCACCACCACCACCATAACCACCACCACCATGACCACCACCACCACCACCACCACGACCACCACCACCATGACCACCACTACCGTGATCACCACCGCTACCATCACCATGACCACCACCACCATGCCATCACTGTCACCACCACCACGACCACCACCATAACCACCACCACCACCACCATGACCACCACTGCTCCCATCACCATGACCACGACCACCACCATCACTGTGCCATCA